>NC_042960.1:9913791-9996291 GCF_901001165.1 Salmo trutta
GACATAATGTATATCATTGGTTAGAATGTCTCCAAAGTCACCCCAGTCATTAATATATAAATACATTTTAACATTAACTACAAATCCACCCCACAAAAAATATATTCCCGTTAGGGCCATAGGCAGGGTCTGAGTTTTAGTAAGGTCCAAAGGGGGTGGAGGGACATTTTTTGAAAGTTAAAGTGTATTTATTGCATTTCTATCAAATAAAACAAATCTAAAATGCTATTAGGAGAAGAGCAAATACAGACAAAAATGTACCCAGCCATTATCACATTGGTTGCTGTAACTTAATTTACCTCAGTTGATCAACAAAACACGTAGCCTATTAGTTCTACAATTTGCCACTACACATTAACTCACATTAACTCAGCACCGAGATGAAAAACTTCAATATGTACAGAGGGATCTGTTAGAATATTTATTTATTTATTAACAAAACGCAAACAAGTATGTTTGCTTTACATAACTTTTTATTGCAATGTCCTGCAATTCTACACATTTTGCTATGGGCTGTGGAGAAATGTTTGCAGTTTAAAGCTAATTTCCAGCAATTGTACACTATTTGCCATGACTTATGCCATGTTAAAGTCCCACGTATAGAGGACCTGCGTGGTTCTGGTACCGGTTCCGACCGACACTTTCGCTTATAAAATGGATCTGTGGACACAGTAGATTGAAATGGCTTGCATCGAACGGTAACGCGGGTTCTTAACGACTTATTAGTGTATCTCTTCCGCATGTGTGATTTAGGACAGAGGAAGAGGAATATAGAGGCCCAACTCGGCGGAAAGATGTCTCCTTTCAGTAGATGGCGTTTTTTCGTTGTTTCGCCCAACAAGCAAAGAGTTTTTGAATGGAGGTCAATGAGAGTGTCGAATTTGGTCAACCAAAAAATATATGGTTTATTTGCTACGGTAGGTTTATTTCATCCAATAATAGTTTCCTAATGTTTAAATTGTTACGAGTGTACTGATATAAGTAGGACAAGTGACATCCCGGCAATTTTGATTAAAAAAACACTTTAAATTGTGTTGTCTCGAGATGGCTATGCATATTCAATGCATGAGGCTGGTAGTGTAGCGTCTGTCTCCATTGAATACAGGCGGTTGACGTCAACAACCCTCATCGAATTTTCAAAAGAGATTACAATAATGAGATGTATCCACCAATCCAAAGAAAGAATAGGCGGGATCTAGACAGCCCACTGTGCCGCTTTGTGGACAACGACTTCCATTGTTAGGACAGCGAGACATGTATCTTGTCAGTATATCCATAATCTTTGTTGAAGATGTGAAATCTGACACCACTTGAAGCTGGGATGTCCCTCCTACCATTTAATTCGCTCTTCCGACTGTCTATCAACTCCTGGCTAAACCATACGTCACAGCAGTGATGCCAATTTAGCAATTTTGTTGCTAGATTTAGCAACTTTTCAGACTACCCTGGCAACTTTTTTTTTCAAACAGCACCTAGCAACAAATTTAGCTACTTTACAAAATGTATTTTGAACTTTTAGCAACTTTTGAAAAGTGACTCAAATGCTAAAATGCACACATTTTCCCTCTAAATGACACAACAACTATTTTCTCTGTCACACACAGTCACAAAACACGTGCCTGACTGCAAAAGTGCATTGTGAGTGACAACAGCAGCAGACGCTCAGCTCGTGCACAGGCAGCAGCAGGCCAGCAGCAATTTCAGCAAATTGCAAATCATTCTTGGCTGACTGCAGCAGCACTAGCACGCGTTCGACGAGACAAACCCAATGAATATAGTTGGTCACGAATGGTTGATCTTGAACAACAACATCAATCAAAATTGTAAAGCCAGAAGTACAGAAAAGAGTGGGAGTCTGTACCTGAACAAATGTCAAATCATATTTTTTTGCAGAGATGGCCAGTCAATTTGATAACGTTATTAATTTGATAACGTTATGTGACGCAGTTTTACGTTATCACGCAATGACATCACAACGTCATTTAGCAACTGCTAGCAACAAATCAACCTGCCTCTAGCAACTTAACCTGAAAATTAGTTGGCAGCTCTGCGTCACAGCCGCTAACAAAGAAAGCACATGCCTTAAAATCCTGACATCGTAGCGCAACAGGATAGAGTGGTTTCGTTGCTGGAGCACATTCAGAGATCGATTTATAACCAATTTTATCACAGTAATCTAAAAAGATGAATAGTTTTTAAACAAAAAACACTTGTTTGTCCTAGACAGACAATAGTAAGATGAAAGGCAAGTTCAGGAAGCCAAGCTAGAGCTTTCTTGTGTGACATTCACAGCAGTGGGGACAGACGTTTTGATCAAGAGAAACCTGCACATTTTATCTAACACTAGACATACAAATATGTATTTTTACAGATATAAGGAAGGTGAAATCTTATAGTTATTCGTTTTATAATTTCATTCTACTATATTTCAAACGTTATTCATACAGTTTTGTTGAATAGGAAATACATACAAAATAAGGATCATATTTTTACTTGTGTACTTGAGCTTGTGTCCTCAAAAGTGACTACACCTCAGCAATTTATAACTATTTTTATCAGAAAGGTGAGGTTTTAACTTTTCTTGGAGTGTGCAGGATTACTTATGGCCCTCTCATGATACATCATTCATTTTGGGGATTATGTAGATTACATTTTAGATTACATTTAGTTACATTTAAGAGATATGATATCTGAGTGAGCGTGAATAATGAAATCAATGGGGGCCTCCTTGGGCACGTAATTCAGCCATGATTACTAAAAGTTCATATAGCTGGCTAGACTAACTAGACTAATTTACCAATCTTCAAAATGTTAACTGATATGGACTAATTGAGTGACTGTCAGTGAGTGACATGTAAGAAGAGGAAAACTGCTGATGCACAACCAAATTTCGAAAATGCACCAATTGTACTATTCTAACTCTCAACAGTAAGTTGAGACCCCGTCTTCTTTGTAAGCAACTCCAGTGTAGATTTGGCCTTGTGTTTTAGGTTATTGTCCTGCTGAAAGGTGAATTCTTCTCCCAGTGTCTGGTGAAAAGCAGACAGAACCAGGTTTTGCTCTAGCTCCATTCCGTTTCTTTTTATCCTGAACCCCCCCAGTTCTTAAGTATTACAAGCATACCCATAACATGACCAAAACAAATCACATTTTATTAGCCCCTAATCAACAATGCAGTTAAAAAAAACACAGATAAGAATGAGAAATAAAAGTTACAAGTAATTAAAGAGCAGCAGTAAAATAACAATAGTGAGACTATATACAGGAGGGGGTGGGGTACCGGTACAGAGGCAATGTGCAGGGGCACCGGTTAGTTGACGTAATATGTACATGTAGGTAGAGTTATTAAAGTGACTATGCATAGATAAAATGCAAATAGTCTGGGTAGCCATTTGATTAGATGTTCAGGAGTCTTATGGCTTGGGGTAGAAGCTGTTTAGAAGCCTCTTGGACCTAGACTTGGCGCCCCGGAACCGATTGCCGTGCAGTACCAGAGAGAAAAGTCTATGACTAGGGTGGCTGGAGTCTTTGACAATTTTTAGGGCCTTCCTCTGCCACCGCCTGGTATAGAGTGCCTGGATGTCAGGAAGCTTGGCCCCAGTGATGTACTGGGCCGTTCAAACTAGCCTCTGTAGTGCCTTGCAGTTGGAGGCCGAGCAGTTGCCATACCAGGCAGTGATGCAGCCAGTCAGGATGCTCTTGATGGTGCAGCTGTAGAACCTTTTGAGGATCTCAGGACCCATGCCAAATCTTTTCAGTCTCCTGAGGGGGAATAGGTTTTGTTGTGCCCTCTCCATGACTGTCTTGGTGTGCTTGGACTATGCTAGTTTGTTGGTGATGTGGACACCAAAGAACTTGAAACTCTCAACCTGCTCCACTGCAGCTCCGTTGATGAGAATGGGGGTGTGCTCAGTCTGCTTTTTCCTGTAGTCCACAATCATCTCCTTTGTCTTGATCACGTTGAGGGAGAGGTTGTTGTCCTGGCACCACACGGCCAGGTCTCTGACCTCCTCCCTATAGGCTGTCTTGTTGTTGTCGGTGATCAGGCCTACCACTGTTGTGTTATTGGCAAACTTAATGATGGTGTTGGAGTCGTGCCTGGCCGTGCAGTCATGAGTGAACAGGGAGTACAGGAGGGGACTGAGCACGCACCACTGAGGGGCCCCTGTGTTGAGGATTAGCGTGGCAGATGTGTTGTTATCTACCGTTACCACCTGGGTGCGGCCCGTCAGGAAGTCCAGGATCCAGTTGCAGAGGGAGGTGTTTAGTCCCAGGGTTCTTAGCTTATTGATGAACTTTGAGGGCACTATGGTGTTGAACGCTGAGCTGTAGTCAATGAATAGCATTCTCACATAGGTGTTCCATTTGTCCAGGTGGGAAAGGGCAGTGTGGAGTGCAATAGAGATTGCTTAATCTGTGGATCTGTTGGGGTGGTATGCAAATTAGAGTGGGTCTAATTTCTGGGATAATGGTGTTGAGGTGAGCCATGACCAGCCTTTCAAAGCACTTCATGGCTACAGACGTGAGTGCTACGGGTTGGTAGTCATTTAGGCAGGTTACCTTAGTGTTCTTGGGCACAGGCACTGTGGTGGTTTGCTTAAAACATGTTGGTATTACAGACTCGGACAGGGAGCGGTTGAAAATGTCAGTGAAGACACTTGCCAGTTGGTAAGCATATGCTGACAGTACATGTCCTGGTAATCTGTCTGTCCCTGTGGCCTTGTGAATGTTGACCTGTTTAAAGGTCTTACTCACATCAGCTGCCGAGAGCGTGATCACACAGTCTTCGAGAACAGCTGGTGCTCTCATGCATGTTTCAGTATTATTTGCCATGATGCGAGCGTAGAATTAGTTTAGCTTGTCTGGTAGGCTCGTGTCACTGGGCAGCCTTCGGCTGTGCTTCCCTTTGTAGTCTGTAATGGTTTGCAAGCCCTGCCACATCCGACGAACGTCAGAGCCGGTGTAGTACGATTCGATGTTAGTCCTGTATTGACGCTTTGCGTGTTTGATGGTTCATCGGAGGGCATAGCGGGATTTCTTATAAGCTTCCGGGTTAGAGTCACGCTCCTTGAAAGCGGCAGCTCTAGCCTTTAGCTCAGTGTGGATGTTGTCTGTAATCCATGGTTTCTGGTTGGGGTATGTACGTACAGGTACTGTGGGGACGACGTCATCAATGCCCTTATTGATGAAGCCAAAGACTGATCTGGTGTACTCCTCAATGCCATCAGAGGAATCCCGGAACATATTCCAGTCTGTGCTAGCAAAACAGTCCTATAGCTTAGTATCTGCTTCATCTGACCACATGTTTATTGATCTAGTCACTGGTGCTTCCTGCTTAAATTTTTGCTTGTAAGCAGGAATCAGAAGGATAGAAGTGTGGTCAGATTTGCCAAATGGACGGTAAGGGAGAGCTTTGTATGCGTCTCTGTGTGGAGTAAAGGTGGTCCAGAGTTTTTTTCCCCTCTGGTTGCACATTTGTTAGTTTATTTGCATTGTTTGTAACTTATTAGCCACCCCTGTGCTTGAAAATATGGAGAGTGGTACACAGTAACGTGTTGTATTGGATTTGCCCCAAACATAACACTTTGTATTCAGGACAAAAAGTTTATAACTTTGCCAATAATTTTTGCAGTATTTCTTTAGTGTGTTGTTGCAAACAGGATGCATGTTATGTAATATTTTATTTTGTACAAGCTTTCTTCTTTTCACTCTGTCTGTCACGACTTCTGCCGAAGTCGGTTCCTCTCCTTGTTCGGGCGGTGTTCGGCGGTCGACGTCACTGGTCTTCTAGCCACGATCCATTTTTCATTTTCCTTTTGTTTTGTCTTGTTTTCCCACACACCTGGTTTTCATTCCCTCATTACGTGTTGTGTATTTAACCCTCTGTTCCCCCCATGTCTTTGTGCGGAATTGTTTGTTGTAAGTGCTTGTGCACATTGTTGTCTGGTGCGCGACGGGTTTTGTACCCATATGTTGTTGTTCTGGATGCCGGTGGTTTTGTATATTAAACTGCTCCGGTTTTTACCCAGTTCTGCTCTCCTGCGTCTGACTGAGGGACCTTACAGATACAGTTGAAGTCGGAAGTTTACATACACCTTAGCCAAATTAATTTCAACTAAGGTTTTCACAATTCTTGACATTTAATCCTAGTAAAAATGTCCTGTCAAAGGTCAGTTAGGATCACCACTTTATTATAAGAATGCGAAATGTCAGAATAATAGTAGAGAGAATGATGTATTTCAGCTTTTATTTCTTTCATCACATTCCCAGTGGGTCAGAAGTTTACATTCACTCAATTAGTATTTGGTAGAATTGCCTTTAAATGGTTTAACTTTGGTCAAACGTTTCGGGTAGCCTTCCACAAGCTTCCCACAATAAGGTGAATTTTGTCCCATTCCTACTGACAGAGCTGGTGTAACTGAGTCAGGTTTGTAGGCGTCCTTGCTCGCACACGCTTTTTCAGTTCTGCCCACAAATGTGCTATAGGATTGAGGTCAGGACTGTGATGGCCACTCCAATACCTTGACTTTGTTGTCCTTAGGCCATTTTGCCACAACTTTGGAAGTAGGCTTGGGGTCATTGTCCATATGGAAGACCCATTTGGGACCAAGCTTTAACTTCCTGACTGATGTCTTGAGATGTTGCTTCAATATATCCACATAATTTTCCTCTCTCATGATGCCATCTATTTTGTGAAGTGCACCAGTCCCTCCTGCAGTAAAGCACTCCCACAACATGATGCTGCCACCCCCATGCTTCACGGTTGGGATGGTGTTCTCCGGCTTGCAAGTCTCCCCCTTTTTCCTCCAAACATAACGATGGTCATTATGGCCAAACAGTTCTATTTTTGTTTCATCAGACCAGAGGACATTTCTCCAAAAAGTACGATCTTTGTCCCCATGTGCAGTTGCAAACCATAGTCTGGATTTTTCATGGCGGTTTTGGAGCAGTGGCTTCTTCTTTGCTGAGCGGCCTTTCAGGTTATGTCGATATAGGACTCGTTTTACTGTGGATATAGATACTTTTGTACCTGTTTCCTTCAGCATGTTCAAAAGGTCCTTTACTGTTGTTCTGGGATTGATTTGCACTTTTCGCACCAAAGTGTTCTGTCTCGTAGAGATGAACGTACGTCTTCTTCCTGAGCGGTATGACAGCTGCCTGGTCCCATGGTGTTTAAACTTGCATACTAGTGCTTATACAGATGAACGTGGTTTGGAAATTGCTCCCAAGGATGAAGGTTTACAATTTTTTTCTGAGGTCTTGGCTGATTTCTTTTGAAGGTAGTGTAACAGTGTAGGTTCCGTCCCTCTCTTCGCCCCAACCTGGGCTTGAACCAGGGACCCTTGCACACATCAACAACTGACACCCACAAAAGCCGCGGCCCTTGCAACGCAAGGGGAAACCCTACTTCAAGTCTCAGAGCGAGTGACGCTAATGATTGAAACGCTATTAGCGCGCACCACCGCTAACTAACTAGCTATTTCACATCGGTTACACTAGGCCTTGAAATATATCCACAGGTAAACCTCCAATTGACTCAAATGATGTCAATTAGCCTATCAGAATCTTCTAATGACATAATTGTCTGGAATTTTCCAAGCTGTTTAAAGACACAGTCAACTTGGTGTATGTAACCATCTGACCCACTGGAATTGTGATACAGTGAATTAAATGTGAAATAATCTGTCTGTAAACAATTGTTGGGAAAATTACTTGTGTCATGCACAAAGTAGATGTCCTAACCGACTGGCCAAAACTATAGTTTTTTAATAAGAAATTTGTGGAGTGGTTGAAAACGAGTTTTAATGACTCCAACCAAAGTGTATGTAAACTTCCGACTTCAACTGTTGTATGTGTGGGTTACATAGATGAGGTAGTCATTCAAAAATCATGCTAAACACTATTATTGTACAAAGAGTGAGTCCATGCAACTTATTATGTGACTTATTAAGCACATTTTTACTCCTGAACTTATTTAGGCTTGCCATAACAATAGTTTTTGACTCAAGTCATTTCAACTTTAAATATTGTATTAATTTGTAAAATAAAAAATATCGAATTCCACTTTGACATTATAGGGCATTGTGTGTAGGCTACTGACAAAAAAAAATCTAAATTGTATAAATGTTAAAGTCAGGCTGTAACTCAACAAAATGTGGAAAAAGTCAAAGGATGTACATACTCTGAATACACTTTAAGTATGACCCTGATTCACATACTGTTATGATATTGTTGATTGTAGAATTTGATCCTAGCATAAGTTGGACATCCTCTATAACACTTTTCAGTTTGCAACAATATTGATACTGGACATAAATATTGCATTAATCTGTTATTTCAAAGATTGGTGTATATATACAGCCTATTTGCTATGTCGCTTATGCCACTAAATAATTAACCCTTGTGCTTTAAATAGATTCAATATTATTTGCATTTCAATTATATTACCATAACCCAATTATTGCAAAGATTTCCACGGTACCATGATTGCAGTCTTATATACTTCACTTCTGTACATTGCAGTTATAACTAGTGCTGAGCAATTAACCAACATTTTGGTTAAATTATTTGAATTCCATTTCATTCGTTTTTTCTGTGAGGTCAATGCACAAATTGCAGTTTCTCGAGAAATAAGTCAGATCCAGCCTGAACTGTTTGATGTAGTAGGGAGTTGTAGTTTCCAACAGGCCAATATCCTACATATTTCAGTGCGTAAATCGTAGTAATTAACTACAATGACCATAATCCACTGCGCATCTACTTGTCCTGTCTATCTTTATTTTGTGCCTGCTACCGTAAACGGCAGAAGATGCTTGACAGGGTATCGCTACCTGAAAAACACTCATCTAAGTGATTGAAAGTTCGTATTCAGTCATAGAAGTATGCCTTATTTACTCCGAAGAGATACAAATTAGTGATTTTGTCAGACAGAATATTCAGCAGCTCTATAGGGATGAGATGACGACTTGGAATTAAATAATACAATCATAAAATAAAACAAATGAAATATACACAACAACTGAAATATGTTATTAAAGTAATGTGAATACATTATGGTTAATAAGTGATGAGCAGTAATGGGCAGTCACTACCATCATGGTACTTTTATTCATTGTTTTATTCTGTGTTGTTACAGCATTCAACCCAAATAATCGAAACCAAAATCGAAAACGAATGATTATTTTTTAATCATCGAATTATAATAATTAATCATTCATCACTAGTTATAACTAGTGTTAATTTACTTATAACTCCCCATCATTATTATATTTCCAATTACATAACATTATCTGCTGATTAAATTAGCCCCTACCTTGTTTAGTGCTCTCCTCGGGAACGGCAGTAGCTTCTGACCCGTTTTCATTGGGTACATTTAGTAAGTATAAAACAGAAAACAGAGGAGTCTTTATCCCTACTCTACCCCATGCTAAGAGTATGACCATCTCTCCCCTGTCTCCTTTCAGCCTGTAAACCAGAGAAATAACCAAGGGCCATTGATTAAGTCCGCACTCTGCACAAGCACTAAAATAACGCCATGCTTACATGCAAGTACGGTAGCGCAGTGGCGGTTCTAGACCATTTCAACTGGGGGGGAAGGGGGGGGGGGGCAAGCTGGGGCCAGTTAAACTGTTAGAGGGGCCAGTTACATTAGACGTTATTGTTGACATATCGTTTTCTTCACTGCATTGCAGGCATTAGCAGGCAAAAGACCATGTTCATAATCATCATCTTTGCCACTGTCTAATAACGGATGTAAAAAAAAACATAGCAAAAATCTGTTATGTAAAAATTATTTCATACTCCACATTTAGGGGGGCCACAAGGGGGTCCAAAATTGTAGTCACAAGTGCACTGCCCCCCCCCCCCCCCTGGTTGGTTGTATATCAGCCATTTTGCATTTCAATAGAAAACCATCCAAGAGCGAATTAATTAATGCCTGATAGTGAATGTTGCCTTTCACTGAAACTCTCTAAAGCATCTGAATTGCTGTGAGTGTTGCAATCAGATGTGGTGGATGCTCGTACCGTTTAAATGGAGCGTCTGTCTGGATATAATGAAACGCAAGTGATGCATGCAGTAAATGAACCAGTTGGATGGGAAATGAACGTTTCTCTATAGCTCTAACCTTTGGCTTGACTTGGCTCCTTCCCTTGTTGACACGCAGAGGAGCTCCACTGACTGCTGATAGAGCTGGTTGGCTGTGAAAGTATCCGTCACAGCCAAATGTAATAATCTACTTAGTGTGTTAAATCAATTGCTTCTTATTGTACGGCAGCACAGTTTTATCCATTGCAGTTTCCACTTTAAACAAATCAAGCGGTGTTTACTTTGTGTTATACAGCCACCGAAAACTGAGAAATGGCCTTTCGGGGCTCTGAAAGTATATCATACTCAATAAAAGATGGTATTTTGCGGTTGATGCTTAATGATGTAATTGGCACTGTAGTGGCTGTTTCATGCTCTTCTATGGGTGGGCCTTGTTTCATTGGAGGATCAGATGGGTTGATGTCAAGAATAGTTTATTAAAACAAATGTTATATTTTGATTGGCCTATAATAGCTCAATAAGTATGGGAGACCAGGGATGCTTGTAACACAGGATAGTTGTAATACTCAATATCTCCAACCAGGAACAAGCTAGAATCATGTGACTCACTGGACATGCTCAGTTTAGTTCTCAACCCTCATGAAGAAGCAAGAGGTAAGAAAGTACTTTTTTTAAACCAAATGTGTTTTTGTGATGGCATCACCTGCTTTGTAGTTAGAGTCACCAAACTTATATGAGCTTTATAACTAGTGTGTGTAGATATATTTGATGTATAGTGAACAAAAATATAAACGCAACATGTAAAGTGTTGGTCCCATGTTTTATGAGCTGAAATAAAAGATCCTAGAAGTTATCCATCTGCACAAAAAGCTTATTTCTCTCAAATTTAGTGCACAAATCTGTTTACATCCTTGTTAGTAAGCGTTTCTCCTTTGCCAAGATAATCCATCAACCTGACAGGTATAGCATACCAAGAAGCTGATTAAACAGCATGATCATTACACAGGTGCACCTTGTGCTGGGACAATAAAAGGCCACTCTAAAATGTGCCGTTTTGCCACACAACACAATGCCACAGATAACTCAAGTTTTGAGGGAGCATGCAATTGGCATGCTGACGGCAGGAATGTCCACCGAAGCTGTTGCTAGAGAATTGAATGTTAATTTCTCTACCATAAGCCGCCTCCAACGTCATTTTATAGAATTTGGCAGTACATCCAACCGGCCTCACAGCTGCAGACCACGTATAACCACGCAAGCCCAGACCTCCACATCCGGCTTCTTCACCTGCGGGATCGATCATCTGAGACAAGCCACTCGGACAGCTGATGACTGTGGGTTTGATGACCGCTGATGACTGTGCGTTTGCACAACAGAAAAATTACTGCACAAACGGTCAGAAACTGTCTCAGGGAAGCTCATCTGCGTGCTCGCTGTCCTCACCAGGGTCTTGACTGCAGTTCAGCGTCGTTACCGACTAGTGGGAAAATGCTCACCTTCGATGGCCACTGGCACGCTGGAGAAGTTTGCTCTTCACAGATTAATCCTGATTTCTATTGTACCAGGTAGATGGCAGACAGCGTGTATGGCGTCGTGTGGGTGATGTCAATGTTGTGAACAGAGTGCGTCGTGTTGGTGATGTCAACGTTGTGAACAGAGTTCCCCAAGGTGGCGGTGAGGTTATGGTATGGGCAGGCATAAGCTACGGACAACGAACACAATTGCTTTTTATCGATGTCAATTTTAATGCACAAAGATACCGTGATGACATCCTGAGGCCCATTGCAGTGTCATTCATCCGTCACCATCACCTCATGTTTCAGCATAATAATGCGTAGCCCCATGTTGCAAGGACCTGTACACAATTCCTGGAAGCTGAAAATGTCCCAGTTCTTCCATGGCCTGCATTCTCACCAGACATGTCAACCATTGAGCATGTTTAGGATGCTCTGGATCGACATGTACAACAGTGTTCCAGTTCCCGCTAATATCCAGCAACTTCACATAGACATTGAAAAGGAGTGGGACATCATTTCACAGGCCACAATCAACACAACCACAGCCTGATCAACTCTATGCGATGCAGATGTGTTGCGCTGCGCTGCATGAGGCAAATGGTGGTCACACCAGATACTGATTGGTTTTCTGATCCACGCCCCTACCTTTTGTGTTAAAGTTATCTGTGCCCAACAGATCCATATCTGTATTCCCAGTCCTGTGAAATCCATAGATTAGGGCCTAATGAGTTTATTTAAATTGACTGATTTCCTTATATAAACTGTACCTCAGTAAAATCTTAGAAATTGTTGCATGTTGCGTTTTATATTTTTGTTCAGTGTAAGATAGCAATGCTAAAGTTTTAACATGTAGCTAAAATTGAAGTTACCTAATGGCTACACACACACCTCTCTCTCTCTCTCTCTCTCTCTCTCTCTCTCTCTCTCTCTCAAACTCTCTCTCACTCACACACACACACACACACACACCACAAACATGTTATTTTTTTAGTTCAGATATTGTTGTTTAGTTGTCAGATGTTGCTTTTGGTTGAGAAGGGCCAGGTAATGGAGCGTAAAAAAAATACAAATGTATGATTTCTATTGTTATTTAATTATTTCTGCCATACAAATTGTTAAACATGGCAAGGTTGTTCTCATGTTCTCAATAAAGACTTTCAATATTTCGTTGAGTGTCATGATTTGTATTTTCAAACTATTACATTTCACCACAAGCCCTGTTACAACTGACCCGGGAGGTGGGGTAAATTGTGATATTCCACACCATGTATTTGAGACAGCTGAAGTCACACCGTGTCTGTTTGATTCAGAGAGATGATACCTATACCAATTTGTAGCAGACAAATAGTAGTTGTTTGTATCACATTTTAAATGTAGTAGCTCAAACAATCTCAGAAAAATTGACAAAAATGCTAAAAGTGTAACAACCATCCCTGGTCTCCCCTAGAACTTCTTGACAGCAGACTGCAATCTGTGTAAAATGTATATATACTGAACAAAAAATATAAACGCAACATGCAGCAATTTAAAATATTTGAATGAGTTAGAGTTCATTTCTATGAAAATCAGGCAATTGAAATAAATTCATTAGGCCCTAATCTATGGATTTCACATGACTGAGCAAGGGTGCAGCCATGAGTGGGCCTTGGAGGGCATAGGCCCACCCACTTGGCAGCCGGGGCTACCTACGGGGGAGCCAGGCCCTTCCAATCAGAATTTGTTTTTCCCCACAAACGGGCTTTATTACAGACAGAAATACTCCTCAGCACCACCTCAAATGATCCCGCTGGTGAAGAACCCAGATGTGGAGGTCTGGGCTTGCGTGGTTATACGTGGTCTGCAGCTGTGAGGCCGGTTGGAAGTAATGCCAAATTCTCTAAAACGACATTGGCGGCAGCTTATGGTAGAGAAATTAACATTCAACTCTCTAGCAACAGCTCTGGTGGATATTCCTGCAGTCAGCATGCCAATTGCACACTCCCTCAAAACTTGAGACATCTGTGTCATTGTGTTGTGTGACAAAACTGCACATTTTAAAGTGGCCTTTTATTGTCCCCAGCACAAGGTGCACCTGTGTAATGATCCTGCTGTTTAATCAGCTTCTTGGTATGCTATGCCTGTCAGGTTGATGGATTATCTTGGCAAAGGAGAAACGCTTACTAACAGGGATGTAAACAAATTTGTGCACTAAATTTGAGAGAAATAAGCTTTTTGTGCAGATGGATAACTTCTAGGATCTTTTATTTCAGCTCATAAAACATGGGACCAACACTTTACATGTTGCGTTTATATTTTTGTTCACTATACACTCTAACTACAAAGCAGGTGATGCCATCACAAAAACAAATTTGGTTAAAAAAAGTACTTTCTTACCTCTTGCTTCTTCATGAGTGTTGAGGACTAAACTGAGCATGTGCACAGTGAGTCACATGATTCTAGCTTGTTCCTGATTGGAGATATTGAATGTTACAACTATCCTGTGTTACAAGCATCCCTGGTCTCCCATACTTATTGAGCTATTATAGGCCAATCAAAATATAACATTTGTCTTAATAAACTAGTTTTGACATCAACCCATCTGATCCTCCAATGAAACAAGGCCCACCCATAGAAGAGCATGAAACAGCCACTACAGTGCCAATTACATCATTAAGCATCAACCGCAAAATACCATCTTTTATTGAGTATGATATACTTTCAGAGCCCCGAAAGACCATTTCTCAGTTTTCGGTGGCTGTATAACACAAAGTAAATAACGATTGATTTGTTTAAAGTGGAAACTGCAATGGATGCATCTGCATCTGTGGCATTGTGTTTGTGTGACAAAACGGCACATTTTAAAGTGGCCTTTTATTGTCCCCAGCACAAGGTGCACCTGTGTAATGAGCATGCTGTTTAATCAGCTTCTTGATATGCCACACCTGTTAGGTGGATGGATGATCTTGGCAAAGGAGAAATGCTCACTAACAGGGATGTAAACAGATTTGTGCGCAACATTTGAGAGAAATAAGCTTAATTGTGCATATGGATTTTTTTTAAATTGGAGATTTTTAATTTCAGCTCATGAAACATGGGACCAGGACTTTACGTGTTGCATTTATATTTCTGTTCAGTGTAAATGGTATTGATTGAGGCTACCGGTAGGTACTCTTCAAGTGATTGTTAGGGATATAGCACCATCTTGTGGTACATTTTCACAATAGCGACTTCACAGAGTTTGTCATATTCGTTAAAACGGCTTCTAAAGTTAGTCATTTCCATTAGACTTGATTTGCCCTAAGAAAAATCTATCAAACTCAACAAAAATGTATGTTAATTCTAATCCACATAATTCACATTTCCTGTTGCTGCAGGTTTATTTTCATGCTGTAGCAAACTGGCTCAAATTGAGATCCCACACCTGTACATCCATTTGTGGATTTATAAATGAATGATACAGTGCCTTCAGAAAGTATTCACACACCCTGAATTTAAAATGGATTAAATAGAGATTTTTTTGTCACTGATGTATGCACAATACACCATCATCTCAAAGTGGAATTATGTTTTTAGAAATGTTTACAAATTAATTAAAAAGGAAAAGCTGAAATGTCTTGAGTCGATAAGTATTCAAACCTTTTGTTATGGCAAGCGTAAGTTAGTTCAGAAGTTAAACTTTGCTTAACAAGTCACACAATAAGTTGCATCACTCTGTGTGCAATAATAGTGTTTACCATGACTTTTAAATGACTACCTCACCTCTGTACCCCACACATACAATGATCTGTAAGGCCCCTTAGTCGAGCAGTGAATGTTAAGCACAGATTCAACCACAAAGGCTAGGGAGGTTTTCCAATGGTTTGCAAAGATGGGAACTTATTGGTAGATGGGTAAAAAAAATAAGCAGACATTGAATATCCCTTTGAACATTGGGCAGTTATGAATTACACTTTAGATGGTGTATCAATACACCCAGTCACTACAAAGATTCAGGCGTCATTCCTAACTCAGTTGCCGGAGAGGAAAGAAACCGCTCAAGGATTTCACCATGAGGCCAATGGTGACTTTAAAACAGTTACAGAGTTTAATGGCTGTGATAGGAGAAATGGATCAACAACATTGTAGTTACTCCACAATACTAACCTAAATGCTAAAGGACAGTGAAAATAAGGAAGCCTGTACATGATAAAAATATTCCAAAACATGCATCCTGTTTGCAATAAGGCACTAAAGTAATACTGCGAAAATATGTGGCAAAGAAGTGTTACTTTATGTCCTGAATACAAGGCATTACTGTATGTTTGGGGAAAATCCAACACAACACATCACTGAGTACCGCTCTTCATATTTTCAAGCATGGTGGTGGCTGCATCATGTTATTATTATTGCACACAGCTGTCAAAGGTGATGCTGACATGTATTGACTCAGGGGGTTGAATACTTAGCTAATCAAGATAAATTTGTGTTTTATTTTCCATGCATTTTTTAAACAAATGTTACAGTATTTTGTGTAGGTCGTTGACAAAGAAATTACAATTAATTTTGAATTTGAATCCCACTTTGTAACACAACAAAATGTGTAAAAAGTCAAGGGGTATGAATACTTTCTGAAGGCA
Source organism: Salmo trutta (assembly GCF_901001165.1). NCBI lineage: Eukaryota > Metazoa > Chordata > Actinopteri > Salmoniformes > Salmonidae > Salmo > Salmo trutta. Next base: position 9,929,951 of record NC_042960.1, read on the forward strand.
CAACAAAATGTTTAAAATGTCAAGGGGTGTGTGAATACCCATTGCCCATTGATTCTTGAAGAATAGAACTTATAAATGCATCATAAGCTTCGTTCAACTGTCGTACCCCATCAGAACCAAAATATAAGCTTGTTTTACTCCAATGTTTGTAAACATTGCAAATGTAAACAAACAAATCAAATTGTATTGCTATACACATATTTAGCTACAAAACATGCTTAAAACTATTTTGATATCTTGGGTGGTCAGTCCTTGCATCCATTGCGCTATCTATGCATTTTTAGAGTGGTTACATTTCTCCATGCCCTTCCCTCAGCTTTTCACCAAAACAGAGGCGGGGTGTCCACTTTGTAATTGTTTCAACTGCAGATTGTCCCTTTAACTCACAAATGAATTTCTAAAACAATATGTAGCCTACATATTAGAGTTGATTATTAAGGACAGAATGGCGATATGCTGGTCTTGCCATAGTCTTCAGTTTGACTGTTTCTCTTCTGACTGGTTGGCTGGCTGTAGTGTAGAGGGCGAGAGGAGAAAATGAGAAATGCAAGACCATTGATTGTTTTGTCTATGGAAAATTAGATTTATTGATATGTTTTGAAAAAACATTCAGACCTCGGGTAAAGTGCTATACAATGTAATCCATCAAAAATGACAAAATAATAATTGTACTGCCAGTGCCAGAAACTCCAATAGATCCGTCTTTGTCAGTAGGCTGGTGTTTATTGAAGCCATTTCGTAACCACAAGAGGTCAGTATTTAGCTACATTTGCGTACACCTCATCCTGCATAAAAAAAAGATCTGGAAAAACTCCACAGCACTTTGTGGAGAAGGAAATTACACCCCACGTTTGTGGTTAGAATAAATGTTATTCCAATAAGAATAATTTCCTCTATCCACAAGTGTGCCCTGTGGAGTCAGACAATATGGCTGCAACTTATATTACATTTTCTATAGGCGTCAATGTAACTTTTACTGCAGGCTTGTCTGTTATCAAGGGTCACTGCCTGTATATGCACGTCTCCAAGATTTCACCCTCGGTTTCTAAATATGCTTTATGTTATTCAGGGCCTAACCAGTCGCATATCACATTGACTTGTATTACAAGTTCCGTCAAGTGAGCCTGCCCTTGAAATGAGACCATTCACATGTCCTTACAGTTCAAATAAGCAGTGGAAATAGAGGTCTTGAACAGTAACAGAGAATGAAAGAGCCTTCCCAGAGAGGCTGTAGTGAATTTGATTTGTGTTCCACTGTAATCCTGAATTCTAAGGACTTTGACAGTTGTATCGTTGTGGTTTTCTTGGAAAATGTCACTCACCTCTTTCCTGACTTTTGTTTCGTTTTGTTTCAATCTGTTTTTATTGAGTTTTGAGCAGCCAACGCCAGGGAAACCGTGTAAATTATATCGAAATAGCTCAACATAGTCTGGTTTATTTTTTCTATAGACCAGAAATTTGAATTATGCTTCTACATTTCAGAGTAAAATCATTGTATAAATAAATACAGAATCAATACATTTTAATTTACACAAAACATAATTGACGGAAAATGCAGTTGATTATGATGATTTCCTACACGTTGCATTGCGTGTGTAAAGTAGTTTATACATCAGCAATCTATGGCAATGTAGAGTTATGAATTATGACAGGGACACTGGTTTCCATAGTGACAGCAAACACAGGAGTGGACTCATTGCTCTTAAATTTCATAGAGCAGTAATTTCATTTACAATTGTAGCCAAACACAGCTGTAGGATTTGGGTGTACTTGACAGTCCTAGCAAATCTTTGCTGACGCTATATGACACCCGCCTGGGTGTGTATCGTGTGTGTTGGTTGATTTATGTGGATATCAACACCCAAAGTACCACATTATGAGTACACTTAGTTGAAATAGAGGAGCTGCTATTCGACATGGCGATCTAAAGTTGTCTTCCCAGGAGCACATTTGCTATCAGCAGCACGTTGGAGTCAATGTCATATAAACGATCCCCGGTTAATTACAGCTGCTGTAATAGGACTGCTGAAGGGAGGGAGAGTCTCGCAAACTTATCGGTTCAAATACTATTTGAAATCATAAAAAAAAAGACCTGTGATTTATTGAGCTTGCCTGTTGCAACAAAACCAATAGAAAAGGCCCAAAAGTGCAAACCCAGCCCACCTGGCTCTCCAGATAGGCTTAAGCAAACGCTCAAAGTATTGAAAGATTTCTCATATATGTGAACCGAGGTATGGTCCCGTCCCATTTGAGCAGAGCTGACATGGAGCCCCTGGCTCCAGTGATAGTGTAATCTAGTGGTGTAACCCAAGAACCTGTTGCTGTTGGTCTGGCAAGAGGCTTCATGGCTGCAACAGTCAGAAGAGAGGAGATTCCCTTTACAAGCAGGGCTTAGCTGTATACTTCCTCTCATCATGAGGCTGTGAGTGTATTTAGATGTGAGAGCAAAGGCTACTGTAGCTAACATGGAGGGAGGGAGAGAGAGGGAGAGAGGGAGAGAGAGAGAGAGAGAGAGAGAGAGAGAGAGAGAGAGAGAAAAAATGTATTTTTTTGTTATTGATTTGTGAAAAGGAAGTGTAGCTAGAAGGCAGATGCCAGACACAAGAGGGGGTTCTAACAGAGCAGACACATCAAATCAAAAATGGACGTAGAGCAGAGTTACCCTCAACAGAAGAGTGTTTCATCTTTTAAAACAAGTTGTCCCAACATTAGTGTTTTCACATGCAGACTCCCCTCTAACTCTCCCTTTTAAATGCACTCAGAGCTGAGAGAGAGAGAGAGCTGGCCAGTAACCAGGCCAGTGCTGCTGATAAATTGTCAGGAATCTTAAAACACTGGTTATCAGCTGTCTGGGAGGGGATGGGGGTGGGATAGGGTTAGATGTGTCTGTGTGGGGGTTGAGCACTGGCTGGTCTATGGGATGGAGTAGTAGTAGACAGGGAAACCGTGTAAATTGTGTGTGTGTGAGTGGGGGGTGGGGGATGGAGGTCTAGTCTGTATGTTTATGACTTCATGTCACTGCACCAAAACAAGGTGCCTTTATTTTGGCTACCATGGCTATGCCCCCATTGGATGGCAATGCCCCCATCCACAAGAAACGAATGGTCACTGAATGGTTTGATGAGCATAAAAACGACGTAAACCATATCCCATGGCCATCTCAGTACCCAGATCTCAACACAATTGAACACTTTTTGGAAATTCTGCAGTGGTGCCTGAGACAGTGTTTTCCACCACCATCAACAAAACACACACTTATGGAATTTACCTTGGAAGAATGATTTGGCATCCCTCCAATAGGATTCAAGAAACGTGTACAATATATGCCAAGGTGCATTGAAGCTGTTCTGGCTATTATGATACTTTATGTTGGTGTTTCCTTTATTGTGGTAGTTAACGTCATCTATATTTTAGCAATGTCCTGCATGGGGTAACCTGATGAACAGTTCTGTACTTTCAGAGGAGTTGGGTTAAATGCGGCAGACACATTTCAGTTGAATGCATTCATTTGTACAACTGACTAAGTATCCACCTTTCCTTTACTTTTGTGGCTTTTTTTTTGATTAGTCGTAGTACAGCCTATTATAGCCTATGTGTGACTAGTGCATAATGCATCAACTACACGTAGGTGTCAAATTGGCACTAATTGTAGGGAGCTTCATGATTTCATGAGCTCGGGAAGACTAAAGAACTTGTTACACAAGGTGGATACTAATTATGTTTTTTTTTGGTATGACATTTAGTCATCGAATTATGAAATATGACGTGGCAGGCAGACACAATCAAATCTGTTATGTTCATGTCTGACAGTATGAGGCTATGGCGACCACCGGTCAACTTCTTGGTGTTCTTCCCCCCTCTCCCTCTCCGGGCAGGGTAAAAATTGCTCTTCTTTTTACCCAAAGGGCGCCAAAAGTGTGTGGTCAGGGTTTATGTTAGCTGCAAACATGATCAAAACCATTCTGAAGCAAGTAATGAAAGCAGTGGGGTGTTGTGGAAGTGTAAGGGCACCTGGAATTTGGGCCACCCGGGAGAGACTTCAGGTTCTCAGCCCTACGGACAAGACGACCAATAAACAAGGGGCCACTCCGTTGCAGATCAATCTGCCACCCACTCATTAAATCAATACGCTACGTAGTCTATACGCGCTTAAAATGAAACATTTTGGAAAGAAGTGAGTTGCAAGGAGTTAGCTATCGAAATCATAAATGTTGCGAATTTCTGTTGTCCGTCAGATTACAGTAGACTATAGCCCATAATTTAAACTCAATTGTAAAAAAAAAAAAAAAAAAAATGAAATCGTCTTCTCAAGCGAAGATGTTTGATTTAAAAGTTGCAACTTTGTCTCCAAAAATGATTAGTCTAAATCCCTGTCCCCAAATAAAAACATAAAACCATAACCATTGTCAACCTAATTCATAATATACATATGGTTCATTTCATGGAGGATATTAGATCTAATTAGAAATAATATATAGGCCTAACCATACTGCCTATTGCCTATCAAAAAAGTGCGCTACCGATACTCACAATGATTCCAAAATGAAATGTTTGTTAAGCCCATAATTTCCATATAGTTGGTGAGCCTATAGATTTAGTCCTACGTGAACTATAGCCTCATCGAAATGAGAGAATTCAGGCTAATAAATTATGCGTTGAAACACACTCAAGTTTGATCATTTCTAACGAAAGATCTGCTAAATTTAAGTGAGGATGCACCAAACATGTAGCTAAGCTCATTTATTCATTCAATTATGTATTTATTCATCTATTATTCATGTATATAACAACATTTGCATTTTCTATTTGTTCAAATGGTAGCCCTACTGTTGCAATCTGGGCATGTAATACAAATGCCTGTATTAATCATGTCAACGCATAATACAGTATCTCCTTTCAACTTTATAAATATTGTAATAAATTGTATAATTGCATGGTATTATCCAAATTATTAGCAGTTCAACTTGTACTTTATTCAATTTAGAAAGAAACTTTTTGCGTCAAGCAGCACACTAGGGTACAATAGCATAGGCCTAATTTCAAGGAAGCCAATTGCCAGGAAACCTATCGATGAACAATCACGGCATGCACAGACCATAACATCTTAACTTGTTTCAAATGAGAGGAAATGTGGAAATTAAATTAATCAGTAGCACTTATAAATCAAATGACAACATGGACAGAAAGACTACTTAGAAAGGACCAGGGCCACGTCATTGGACGTCGCTCTGGATAAGAGCGTCTGCTAAATGACGTAAATGTAAATGTAAATTGGACAGCTAGATCGCTCAAGATTGACTTCGAAATTGGACGTCTTGAGGATGTTGGGAAATGCCTTCAAACCCAGCCACTAGGGGCAACTCTGAGCGCTATTACCATCAAGTAGTAGAGGTAATCCCATGACTCCGGATCCGAAGGTAGCGTGTTCAATCCCAGTGGAAGACACACACTTTTGTTTTAACCCTATCCGAAACCTTAACACTTAACTTCGAAATGTGATGTTTGGAGCCACTTCAATATTTGACGTTTGGATAAATGTGGATTAACGTCAGAATCTGAAGTCAACATTGGTTAAACCATGAGATCTTGTTGCAGCCCAGCATTTTGGAACAATTCCTCAAGTTCTCCTCTTCAAACTTTGAGATCATTAATTAACTAGACAGGTTAAAATGGACACCTACTCTGCTGGATTTTCACACATGTTTGAACAGCACCGTGGCCAAGCAAAGCTGAAGTGCAGTGCTACACCAGATGATTATCTCATGTATCATAAGGGAAAGTAAGTGTATACTGGTGCTGAGGCAGCTGGCTCTGGGAAACATACTCACAAAAAAATTGCCTCTGTCCCATTGGCCAGCTTGGCAGCAGCCTCTGTGTCATTGGCCAGCCCGAGAGGCCCGAGTGGATTTTCCAGCTCTGTGATTTGATGAAAGGGAAACCTGATACTCATGAGACCAGTGATTGGCCGAGCCATAGAGAACTTTCACAGCCCTCTTTTGATCTGAGTAAAAAGAGAACAATATCTAATGTGAGGCATTATACAGGCTTAACCTGTGTAGTTTGGACTTCACTACTGCACTGGCGTCAAATGCCTGGTAGCTGGGGGATTACGGTCGGGGTTATAGGTTATACAGTGCCTTCAGAAGGTATTCACACCACTTGACTTTTTCCACATTTTGTTGTGTTAGAGCCTGAATTTAAAATGAATTAAATTGAGAATTGTTTTTGTCACTGACCTACAAACAATATCCCATAATGTCAAAGTGTAATGATGTTTTGTAAAATTTAAAATCAGAAATGTATTTGGCAAGCCTAAATAAGTTCAGGAATAAACATTTGCTTAACAAGTCACATAATAAGTCACATGGACTCTCTCTGTGTGCAATAATAGCGTTTAACATGATTTTTGAAGACTTCCTCATCTCTGTACCCCACACATACAGATATAGTGCCTTGAGAAAGTATTCATACCCCTTGACTTATTCATCATTTTGTTGTCTTACAGCCTGAATTGAAAATGGGTTAAATATTTTTTTCTCTCACCCATCTGTGCACAATACCCCACAATGACAAAGTGAAAACATGTTTTTAGAAATGTTTGCAAATTTATTGAAAATGGAACACAGAAATATCTCATGTAGGTATTCACACCCCTGAGTCAATACATGTTAGAATCACCTTTGGCAGTGATTACAGCTGAGTCTTTCTGGGTACGTCTCTAAGAGCTTTGCACACCTGGATTGTACAATATTTGCACATTATGACTTTTTAATTCTTCAAGCTCTGTCAAGTTGGTTGTTGATCATTTCAAGACAGCCATTTTCAAGTCTTGCCATAGATTTTCAAGCCGACTTAAGTAACTAGACCACTCAGGAACATTCAATGTCATCTTGGTTAGCAACTCCAGTGTATATTTGGCTTTATGTTTTAGGTTATTGTCCTGATGAAAGGTGAATTTGTCTCCCGGTGTTTGCTTGAAAGCAGACTGAACCAGGTTTTCCTCTTGGATTTTGCCTGTGCTTAGCTCCGTTCCGTTTCTTTTTTATCCTGTAAAACTTCCCAGTCTTTAATGATTACAAGCATACCCATGACATGATGAAGCCACCCCTATGCTTGACAATATGGAGAGTGGTACTTAGTAAAGTGTTATATTGGATTTGCCCCAGACATAACACTTTGTATTCAGGACAATAAGTGAATTGATTTGCATGTTTTGGAATATTTTTGTTCTGTACAGGCTTCCTTCTTTTCACTCTGTCAATTAGGTTAGTATTATGGAGGACCTACAATGTAATTGAATCTGTGTTTGAAATTCACTGCTCGACTGAGGGACCTTACAGATAATTGTATGTGTGGGGTACAGAGATGAGGTGGTCATTAAAAAATCATGTTAAACACTGTTATTGCACACAGAGTGAGTCCATGCAACTTATTATGTGACGTTTTTAGTCCAATAAACGTATTTAGGCTTGCCATAACAAAGGGGTTGAATACTTATTGACTCAAGACATTTTGGCTTTTAATTTTTAATTAATTAGTAAAAAAATGATTGAAACATAATTCGACATTGACGTTATGGGGTATTGTGTGTGGGCCAGTGACACAAATTTGATACATTTTAAATTCAGGCTGAATGGGTTGTGAATACTGAATGGGGTGTGAATACTTTCTGAAGGCACTGTAATTGTAAGGTCTGTCAGTCAAGCAGTGAATTTCAAACACAGATTCAACCACAAAGACCAGGGAGGTTTTCTAATGCTTCGCAAAGAATGGCACCTATTGGTAGATGGGTAAAAAAAGCAGACATTGAATATCCCTCTGAGCATGGTTCCTAACTCAGTTGCCGGAGAGGAATGAAATCGTTCAGGGATTTCACCACGATGCCAATGGTAACTTTAAAACAGTTACAGAGCTTAATGGCTGTGATAGGAAAAAACTGAGAATGGATCAACAACATTGTAGTTACTCCACAATACTAACCTAAATGACAGAGTGAAAAGAAGGAATAAAAAGTGTCTGTTTGGGGCAAATCCAACACAATACATTACTGAGTACCACTCCCCATATTTTCAGGCATAGTATGGCTGCATCATGTATGGCTGTATCATGTTATGAGTATGCTTGTAATCATTCAGGACTGGGGAGTTTTTCATGATTAAAAAAGAAACAGAATGGAGCTAAGTACAGGCAAAATCCCAGAGGAAAACCTGGATCAGTCTGCTTTCCACCAGACACTGGGAGATGAATGCACCTTTCAGCAGGACAATAACCTAAAACACAAGGCCAAATCTACACTGGAGTTGCTTACCAAGAAGACAATGAATGTTCCTGAGTGGCTGAGTTACAGTTTTGACTTAAACTTAAAACTTGAAAATGGTTGTCTAGCAATGATCAACAACCAATTTGACAGCGCTTTAAGGATTTTTCAAAGAATAATGGACAAATATTGTACAATCCAGGTGTGCAAAGCTCTTAGAGACTTACCCAAAAAGACTCACAGCTGTAATCGCTACCAAAGGTGATTCTAACATGTATTGACTCAGAGGTGTGAATACTTATGTAAATGATATATTTCTGCATTTAATTTTCAATAAATTTGCCAAAAAATATGTAAACATGTTTTAACTTTGTCATTATGGGGTATTGTGTGTAGATGGGTGAGACAAAACATAAATATAATCAATTTTGAATTCATGACGTAACACAACAAAATGTGGAATAAGTCAAGGGGTATGAATACTTTCTGATGGCACTGTATATGTGGATATCGGAGTTCAAGGTTCAGGGGCGGTGGATGGATGAATCAGAGGGAAAAAGGGCCATTATCTTCCTGTCTGATGTATGACAGGTCCCTATGTGCTTGTGATGGCTGATGGGAGTACTCTGGGACTTTGGGAGAGTCAAAATAACACGGTGACGTCGTCATCAGCCTAATTAAAACAAGGAAGCATTCATTGGGCCGCATAGTGGGTGTCGGATGTGTGCGTTTGTGTACCCTCACCTCGAAAGCAGTTGTTTGGTTTCTCACTGGATCTGGACTGATGTACACAGAAAATAAAGGGTACTCATAGATCCAACTTAGTGCCCGTTCAATATGGCAGATTGCATATGGGTCCACCGGCTCTGCACCAGATAGGGAGAATGCGGTGAACCCTTTCGGAAAGCTTAGCAACATATGTGGAGGGAGGGAGGGAGGGTGAGAGGGTGAGGGTAAGAGAGAGAGAGAGAGAGAGAGAGAGAGAGATGGCGTGAGAGGGGGTAGAAAGTGGATGGTTGTCATCGATGTGGTTTAACGCAGGCTAGACACAGACTTCTCCAGAAACTCTCCATTACTGCCCATGATGAATGACAGATGAACCTGGCCCCGGATGCACTGTCCTCTTTTCTCCTCACAGGGCCCTAACTGACTGACTGACGGGGGCTGGAGGGACCCATCCAGGGGTTATACCATCACCATCACAACACCGCTCCACTCTGACCTAATGCTCATTAATGATCCAGGAGAGAAAGAGCGAGAAAGAGAAAATGAGAAAGTGGGTGTGTGAAAGCACCCGCTTTCTCACGTGAATTCGTGGGAGGCACAGCCTATGCTCCCACGCTGTGTCTTATGAAAACAATGTAATATTGCTGATGTTTTGGGAGACAATCTGGTGCGTAACAACACCAAAGTGTAGCCGTTCAGGCCAGATATGGCACAGAACAATGGCGTTAGATTACAGAGATCTGATTTTCCATGTCTTTAAGAGGACACAGCATGGCCTCTGTTGATATAAGCTTAAAAATCTTTGTAGGGGGGTTGAACAAAATCAGTTGTTTGTCCTTCATTTTAATGTCTGGCATGGCAAAATGTCATGTGGGCCCCTAAAAAATAACCTACATTGATATGCAGAATTTTGGTCCTAAAAATAAATGTTATCGGTCAGGAAACTATTCTGCATTTTGAATTCAATGTTTAGACTTTAAGCCCCTGATCATAACACTTAGAGAGAAAGATAGGGGACATCTTTCGTTTTTTGCTGAATTCCCTTTCCTAATCTTCAGAGGAAGGTGGCACAGGGTGTAAATATTTATTATATTACGTCACAGGCTGGAAACACTCTGTGACCTACACAGCGTGATGCCGTCATCTCGACCTAGTTATCCCGGCCACTTCCACCGGACAGATAAGGAAATAGCTGAACTCGCTCCCGGTCAGAAACGCACTGACATACCATGCATGGGAACTGGTCACAGAGGGACAGTGTATGATGTACGATAATACGCTCTATCACATTTTCAACTGGTCAAACCGATGAGGCCTTTGTCTGCATTCGATAGTGATGGCTGCAAGATTCATATTTACAAAATTATAAGTTGTATTGATTGCCATCAATTGTCGAGGCTACTCAGAAAGAGTTCAGGTTTTTGTACATTTTCATTTTTAACCCCCAGGCGCATTAGTTGTCAGCCAAATACGGACTTGAATGATTTGTTCTCAGTTGTTGGCGAAACCCTGCAGCGACATCTGCGTTGCTGCAGCTGCGTCGGAAGATATAAATGCTGAGATTAATCGAACCATCTTTAAGAAGTCAATGAACCTCGTCCGAATAGGGATGACATCATATCCTCTTGGGGTAGCCTAATAATCTAGGTGTCTTTTGACCGCTGCTTCGCCATCACTCATACAGCAAGCAAGAGAAAATCCCCTTCAGTCCATGGACCCAAAATGAAGGGCAATAGACCTGAAAAGCATTTGCAATATGATGTATTATCTCATGCATGTTGCATGTAATTTAACAGGATTTTGCAAATGCAATGATAGTCCTCTGGCTACAGATAGGTTTAGACTTATACATTTTATCTGCTTCATTTAAAAACTGGGTCATACTAGTGGTACAAATGCTGCCTGCCTTATAACGTCACATAAAAAAAATGCAAATAAGCATGAAACGCGTCAACAATGTTTATATTTGAAATCTAGTTTCCGTTTTCCATTTTAGTCCTTATTTTAGAAAGAGATCAATACAAACATTAACCGAAGAACATCTTTGACATGTGTATTGTTTTATTTTAATTCCTTGAAAGACTCCCATATGGGGATCAAGTGGCAATAATCTTAACAGTTAGCAGGCTATAGCCCGACGAACGAGTCCCCGTCTCTCTTATCAACGATGTGCCTAAAGCACCGTCATTACAACCTTATGCTATTCATTGGTTTGTGTTCAAAATATGTTTAACGTTGTGAACGGTATAGGCTATATCATTCTAATGCGGGCTGGATTTGTATCTGTTTCTTGAAGTACAGCGATGTGAAATGCATGGACATTGATTTGTAGGGTTCTTATGGATGATCAAATGTTGAGTTCACTTGGGCCTATAAGCATTTCGTTCTATGTGCATTTTAGGTATTCAATTGTTGATGTGTATTGTCACATCGAAATGACATTTTTTGGGGGGTGATTTCAAAGTACTTCCAAAGTAGCCTTCAACACCACATGGATAATAATGCATGCGCGCTGCATTCAATGGCGCGATAAAGCAAATAAAGTCCCTGGCAAATAAAGCCTGGAATATAGTGATTTGTTAAATCATTTTGTCCTATATTAACGCATTAACCTTGAACGAATAATATTTAACCGTTAGCCTATAGTTAGGGTAATTTTTGCAAATGAGAAACTATGATATCGATTTGATGAAGGCTGTATACGCCTCCCATTCCATATGGGTCTGAATTTATATTCCAGCCAAGTTGACCAGACATTCACCGCCGCAAGTGCTGCCTTGGTTAGGCCTGTCGAACAGCTTCCGGGCACTGTCTATTCCTTTCTTTAATTGGTTAGTTTAAAACGTTACTACTGTGCGTAACTCGTGTCTGGGATGTCCCCGGTCTGTTTATTTCCCAGTGAAGAAATATTACACTACTACCGCGGCGACGCGCCTTCCACTTAAATAAATGGCAGAAAATGTCTCGAATCTGGCCAAGGTCAGTCAGTGTCAATCCACAGCGTTTAGCTAACAAAACATGACTATTATGGCTAATAGACGGTATCCAGTCTTATTTATTTGGACACCAATTATTTACAAACCCAACTGGGAACATTGAATTAGACCTAAGTCTAAAATGTAGTCCTTTTAAAACGAAGACACAGTGCTCCAGATAATGTTGAAGCACTAATGCATATCGCCATAGCCTATAAGAAAGACAAACACGAGCACATTGTTTTAAATGACATCAACTTTACCCAGAAATGACATGAACTTTAGCATAGCCTAACAAACTTTACGCAAAGCAACCTTTCTAAAAATGCATCATTGAGCGCAGGTACACACGTACACACACACACACACACACACACACACACACACACACACACACCTTGATATGATAGGCCTACATTACTCAATGCACTCTGAACAGTCAATCGTGAATAAGTAGTTTTACAAGCAGAGAGGTTGGGTAGATTTACATTTCAAACTCTCTCAATCCATGCAAATATATGTTCCCTCACGGAATCTTATTCGTAGTAGTAGGCCTAGCCTATATATTTGTTTAAATGTAGGCTAATATATTGCACTGTACCCTATTGTGAAACCCATAATAAGCGCTACCTACATTGTTAAAAGGTCGCGGGTAGGGTTATGTATTGTTTGAAGGTGTATTTTGTTAAATCCACAAGGCCAGAATAACGATGTTGAAGCGAGGCGTACATTGTAGTATAGTCTGCAGTGTGTGTGTAAACGCAGCCATTTTCCGGTCAATGTTTTTGCGTGCGGCATTCCCAACTGGATTTATGGTCTCTATTAACGGTTTTAAATGTTTATCACCGACAAAACAGAACAGTCGCCTCCTGCTCGCCGGGATGAATGGAGTGTTAGCCGAGTCCCCTACAATGACACGCATACCCCCAGCCACTTGGGAGGTCTGCCTCTCCTCCTCTCTTCTCACTTGATCTCATAGGGCCGCGCGCCACAGGCGAATAGAGGACGCAGTATTAGTCAGGGTGTTTCAGAACGATATTGTAGGATAGTCATTTGCCTAATACACATTCTGTATATAGCAATGAGTGTAGAATATCGTGTATATATAAAGAGAACCCATGCGAAAACACACATTTGTAATATTTCTACCCTACATTGCACATAATTTAGATTACCCCTCTTCAATTATATTTTCTATTTCATTGCCTATAGACTTTTTCAACTGTAAAAACAATAACACGCTCTATGTGCACTTCCGCTCCGCCTCAATAATACGTTAAAAATGTCTATAGTAGTCTATTGAATTACAACGTTGTTCATTTTGTGTAAGTCGAAAAATCTGCACCATCAACATATAGCTAGCACACACACATGGGCCTGTGTTACTGCATGAAATTCAGTAACCATACATTTCTGATTTGTCTTTTGCCTATGTATTATAATCATCACGCATATAATGATAATGACAATGCATTGCTATTATTATGATTATTATTATGATTATTCGGGTTATTATTGTGATGGTGATTATTATTAGGCTATCAGTATTACAGCGTTATAACGTGTCAAAGTGGTACTCCAGTGTAGCCTACTTAACATTATAATAACAAGGTAACAGAGCGGCTTACAAAGAGCAAACAAGCGCACAACTCTCCACATGGTAGCCAATGCAATAACTATGGAGTTACATCGTCGTCAACTTTGACTGACTTCCATCAACACCCTTACTGAAAACTGTGCATCACATGTAGGCAAGACAGGAAATAGCCTAAATAACAAAAATAAAAGGTAAATATCACAATTAATTCAAGTGTCCCTTGAAATGTATTCAAAACAAATGATGAAATCCGCGTAGTTTAGGCTACTTACCATGGATTAGATAAGGTTCGTTATATCCACGACCTCTAATAGGAAGAAATACCCTCAGTGTTCCAACAGCCAGTGTCGATTCCCCATCCCCTGATAATGGCCTCGGTTATACAGAGACCCCGAGCGGTTCCTTTCATGCCGAGCACTCAGGGCTTTTCCACAAGACAACGTAGCCTCTGTCCTGGGAGCCGGCGCACCGACCTGTGCCTGGAGAAGGTTTTTGAGGACGGTTTGGATGGAGAGGGAGTTTTTTTTGTGAGAAACTCAATCTCACATACAGTAGCAGGCCCCATCTGGGAACTGTCACAACTGACAGCAACACAGGGCACAGGCCTGATCTTCCGCACAACATTGCGCATAAAAGTAGGCATATAAGAGGTTTTGCATAAAGGTCAATTGTTGTCAGGTCCGTTGTCTGTTTTTGGGGATATATTTTACGTATTATTCGCAATGGTTGGAGATGGTACACAGATAAGCGTCGCGGAATATTCTGGTCACACAAGTGCAGAGATGCTTCTGGACTCGAACAGATTTCCCGATCTCTAAAAAGTTAGCATCATCTTTATGCGCGGCAAACGTGAAGCAAAAACAACCATTCTGCAATGTTGTTTCACACTGAAGGATGCAAATATTTTGTTTGTTTGTTCATTAGTTGTTGCATATAGGCCATGATTTTACTCATCCTTCATTGAATTATCATGGTGAATAAAGTCATTCTCTTGACCTAGTAATATTATCACTTACAGCCTAGACATGCATCCTTCATCTAGCCTAAATTTTATATATTTATTTAACAGCGATGCATTGTTGAAAGTCAATTTGCAGTGCCAGTTGATGCTTTTGAAAACACGGATAACCCGTAGCACTCAGTCTTATGGAACCAAACTTGAGACAAGAACATGATTTCATCTAACTCCCCACGGGGGAAAAACTGTTTGAATCCACGTTATTTGTAATTTCAACCAAAAAATTCAATTTGATGAAGTTGAATCCCGTGGAAAACTGATTGGAAATGAAAAAAGTAATCAACATCAGGGATTTTCGTATTTTTTTCCGCCCAACTTTTAACCTCAATGACCTGGTGACATTTTTTGTTGATTTCACGTTGAATTCACGTTAATTAACAACTTAAACAGATGTAAATCAAAACTAGACGTTGAACTGATGATGTCTGTGCCCAGTGGGTTGTATTGTCGGAAAATGCTCTTATGTGTTGTGCTGGCATATTATTCAACTTATTTGTTCAGTATATTCTGTTGGTCTTAATGTGTTTTTTAAATTATCAATAAAGATGTGGCCATATGTTTTTTTTAGTTGTGGCTAAGTTCTAGCTGTATATGTATTAACTCTCATTATGTGTAAAACAAAAATGTACGCGTGAATATGTCCCTCGGTCTGTGCCCTGTAGATCATTCGTTGATTGTGCCCCATCCCCTTAGTAATCACATATTTGTCCCAGTTATATTTAAATATATCCCCACTTCAGCGCCATATCTTATTTTGAATCAAAAGTTGCACTGTTGGAATATATATTTTTTTCACAATAATGCTACGTTTCATAGGCTTTTGTTTTAGTGCTGGACCATGACAAATCATAGGCCTAGCTCAGTAGATAGTGGGCTCGTTCCTCTGCCCAGGCGCTGCTGATGCCTGCCTGATCTTACAACGCCTGGATAGGTATTTTACCTATCAGCTAACCACATTATATTAGTGCAATCTGTCAGTCGATGATGTGGCACGCAACCACTGATTTATGCACGCAACGTCTGAACAGAGGACAGCGATCTAGATCGAACTTCATCATAGCAAGATTTTGACTCACGTGGATTACATTTAATATGCCGTCATTGTAAATAAGAATTTGTTCTTAACTGACTTGCCTAGTTAAATAAAGGTTAAATAAATAAAATACAAATATATAGTACGTCTGCAGTCTGTTTTGAGTGCATCTTTTGCACTTGTATAGTTCTGCAAAAGTCTCTCCTTAAAATACAAACACATGCATAACCTTACACACTGACATACTTCTTTGTCAATGAATTGATGCCATAGTTTTCCTATATGGGCTTGATAGAAAAAAAATGCATTAAGAACGATCCTCTTTCCAGATTGCGAGGGGAACGCACCGCGTCATTACGTTCAGTGTTGCAGCAGGATAGCTTCGAACCATCTGATCCGACGTCAACATGTCTACCCGCCTTCGTTGGGACTACAGGGAGAAAAAAAACTGGGTAGGAGGGTCTTATGAAGTAATCGTTCGCAGATGTTTGTAATACCAGGGAAAAATCTTATTCCACACTTAGAGAAGTCTATCATGTTGTACGTCCAGTCCACTGCCGTTATTAGAGGGAATTAAACAAGAGAACAAAGAACAGTATTGACCAATACGCACTCATTTTGATCGTATGCGGTGTGCAATTAAGGAAATGAAAAGCTTTGCTATTGTAGGCCTAGGCATACCAGCCTTCCTGCAAACTCTATTATTTTGGGATAGCACAGAAGATGAATCAAAACGTAGCACATTTGATTGGCACATTGGACCAGGTTATTGCTTCCTACTGCATTCACACTGATTTGAGGATGGTGAGCTCAACCGGCTGAAAACAAAGTATGTAGCCTATAGGTCTGAGTTGGCCTATGAGTTGTATCATTCTATAAATAATACAGCAGCAGGTCAGTTTCAGCTCGTCTCTTTATCACGATAGCCAGTTGATACTATTTCGGACGCCATCTTGACACGGACAGACGTCAAATGATTCATAATTATCATACTTCGGACTCGTGAAACAAGCCAATTTCATGTTACAATTATCTAATGCAATCGGATGGACTGTAAATCTTCGGCGTGTCCAATCCACTTCTGATTTACGTCGCTGTAGATGTCACTTTAATTGCATAGCTTCTCGTGAAGAATCCTTTGGTCTGTTGTAGCCTATTTGAGGTCTGTTTACTCACCAACCATGCATTCAAATGACAAGTAACGATTATTCTTAGGGCAAACCGTTTAAATCCAGTCTACTCTCTAGTAAATATTTACCAAGCTGTGATGCAGTGGGCAAAAGTGTGAAATAGACATGTGCAATGCAAAATGTTATGTTACAGGCTTTTATGTTGCAGGCCTAGTCTATAATTGCGCAGCTGACACAAGTAGTAGGCTGTAGACGTAATGTTTTTTTTGGTTTCGTTGTAATGTTTGATTAGTGACGTGCATTTAAAAACAAAATTAACTAGCCTATTTATAGAACAATAGGCTATTATTTTCTATCAAAAGTAGGATATTAGTCATATCCAAAAGGATTTTATGCAAAGGCTACAGGTTTCATCGTCCGCCCTCAACCCCCAACCCTAAAAAGGCCCTTCAGCGCCGCATTTTGATAGGCACGCTATCAATCACACGAACATCCGATAGCTGGGCCCTCTCGAGCCTCGACAATCTACCTTCCTCGGACCAACCAGCTTTTAACGTCAAAATCCACATTTTTCCCGGCTCCGCTCTGTCTCGTCCTCTTGTGTTTTGGGCGAGAGGAGTGGAATGCCATAATTAACCAATGGAATTTCAAGCCTATATATGCTATTTCTGCCACTATGTTTACATCTTTAGAAGGGTTGGTCATGGAGCCTAAAGAAAGGCATTTTTTTTTAACTTAGACCATCAAATTAGAGTAGCCTATAGCTATTATTCAGTTACTAGAAAAATATTTAAAATAGAGAATCACTTTATAACATGGAAAATGGAGTCACTAGCAGCAATAAATAATACACATTGTTATTGTTGAGTATATAACAACTGTGGTTAACTCGGTGGTCTCAATGTTGAGTAATTATTCCACTATACTAGCCTATTACTAGGCCTACAATTCTTATCATCAAGATAGTGCAGCCTAGTAGTGTGCTTAGTCTATTTGTTTATTCCTTCCTGGTGATATTGAATGACAGCAACAACGATACTAGCCTATAGGTACCAATATTACACTACTAGCAGGGCTGTTAATGAGGAATCAGCATGTTATAGCAATCATCTAAATGATAGGGCTAATAATAAGTCTCTAACAACAGCCTACGAATAATATTATACATCATAATACTCGTCATGATAAATAATAAGATGCCTATAATCAAGGAGGAAAATGACAACAATGAGCTGTGTTGCATGTTGTTGAAGCATGGATACATTTCATTGGTGATTCTGTTGAATTAGTCATAGCCCCCATGAACATACATTTGATGTAAACAATAATGTAATTTACCCTTATGGCAGCTTATTGCTGACCGAAAAGACCACAAAGTCATTATTCGTCTGGCGCACTACACATAAATCTTCTGTGCACCCAAAATAGATATTTAGTTTCATTGTAAGCTGTTTCTTAGACTATATTTATCTCCTACACGATCACCTATGTCAGAACCCGCATGTTCTAATAGGCTACAAACACGACACAGACAGTTTCTCCTGCGCGTGGGAATGTTTCTGTTACTACTTGAGGAGCTGTTGTGGATGTATCGCGTGAGTGCTGTTTGACAGGATTCGGGAAGGGAGAGCCCAGGCAAGCCTATAGGCCTTAGTTTGAGGCCTAGGCTACCTCTAATCAAACAGAACATGCATGATTTCATTTTTACTATAGCTATATAATACTTTTATTTCTATTCGAGGGAAAAAAATCTACTTGTCTACTAAGACGCAAATGTTTTTGGAGGAATATGTCATACCTTGCAAGCGATATTTTACATTGGATGAGTTTGGTATAGAATAAACCCTTTACAGTCTGCCTCGTATTTTCACTTTAATTATGCAACAAGGTGGTTGACTTTGTTTAAAAAAAAAACAGTGGTTTATTGAATTAATTACATTGTTTACATCTCAAATATTATTTAAATTCCACGTCTCTGGACGGAAGTGCAATTGAGTGGACTAAACAGTTGTTTAAAACACTATCAAATACTGTATACGACCACAACAATGACAACATAACACTTCATGACTTTTTTTCAAATAAAACATTTGCTTGAACTGCAACCACGACATCAGCCAAACACCATTGATATTTATATCCAAAGAGAGATAGATGGAGATAGAAAGATAGGGATAGATTGAGAACGACTTCACAT
The DNA here is from genome assembly GCF_901001165.1 of Salmo trutta. Classification (NCBI taxonomy): domain Eukaryota; kingdom Metazoa; phylum Chordata; class Actinopteri; order Salmoniformes; family Salmonidae; genus Salmo; species Salmo trutta. The sequence goes on from NC_042960.1 coordinate 9,948,884, forward strand.
ACACCATAGTGTCCAATATTTCTGTTTGGTTTACGCTTGGGACAACAACAAACATCCAACCAACATCATCAGACATTGACAAAGTCCCTTACCAAAGGGTCTTGTATCTCCTCCTCTTAAAAATGGAATGTTTTTTCTTCAAATATCCACTCTCCGTAGCGACAATTGCACATAAATATTCCATTAAATAACGTGAGAGTACAAATATAAGTCTAGAAGAAGACTTTTTCATCATTTCAGGTCTTTTTTTTGAGAGGAGAAGAAGGATATTCACTGTTTGAGTTCCAAAGCCCAGACATGCTGCGGCCAACCAGTCCTTCCTTTGGTTTTCTTGTCATTGCTGCTCGCTGTGTTTTTCAAAACGTCATTCTGTTGGAAACAAGGGAAAATCAGATGTATGTTATTGTTGTCGAGAAATACTACTTTCATGCCACTTATCACCACGTCTCTCAGGCATTCAAGGTTGTTATTCGGCCTACTGTGGCGTGGGAGCCTGAAGTTGTTATTACTAAATTATTATGAAAATTACAATATATTTACAGTTATACAGTTATAACGCCAGTTTAGAACAGGTATCATTTAGCAACCTTGTCTCCATAAAACCAGTATTTTGGTCGCTTATGTCAAGATATTACAGGCCTTAAGGTTGTAGCCTATTGAGTTTCACAGCATAGGCTACTACAAACCTAGATAATAAGCAAATGTGTGCTCTATAATGTCAAGCCTTGCAGGAGGCTACTCCATGTTTGCATAAGCATGCATAACTGAAATTATGAATTTGTCTTACCACTTCTTTCTTTCTCCTCTCCTCCTTTGCTTCTGTCTTTTTGAAGTCCGCTTTGAAGGCCTCTGCGTCGCCGTTCTGCTCATCCTTGTCCAGAATGTCCATGAGGTAGGCGATATAACTGGTAGCCAGCCGGAGGGTCTTTATTTTGGACAGCTTAGTATCCGCAGGAACATTAGGAATGCAGTCCCTGAGCTCCGAGAAGGCGCTGTTGATGCTCTGAGTCCTGCGCCTCTCCTTTCGGTTTGCCGTAGGTCTCCGTTTCACCGGCCGAGGTCCCATCCCGATCCCAGCGACGCCAGCCCCGGGGATACCACCTCCGTAGTGTGCGTGGTCTAACGCCGGGCCCCCGGTGGAGTAGTCGGGGCTGTACGAGGGCGCCATACTGTAGTCTGGAGGAGACATCTCCGGGTGGCTTATCAGCCAACCGTGGAAGTAGGGGTTCTCTTCGTGGCAGCGGCTCGCAGCTGCTGCTGCCGCGAAGGAGTAGCCGTCATGATGCATCACCGGATGGTGAGGGAATCCACCAACTAAACTCATGGCGACACAGCAGTAGACCAGAAACTGTGCTACTAACCAACCACGAAACGAATACGCGTTCGCGCTCTCCAATTAATGTCAGGTTCTCCAAAATATTTTAGGAAAATAGGCTATTCTCATAAAACGTAACTTGGTTCAGTTGGTCATTTGAAAAGCACTGCTATTTATATTTGTCCAATATAGACACCTAAACGAAACTTCAGCAGTGTATGAGTTTTTAGACGTTATTTTTTTCTGTTTTGCTGGTCTATGGTGTGGAATATAGAAGAATGTTGTCAGCTACTTACACGTATTTCTCAATTTGTCCATTCCCAACGTGAGAAAGTTCCTTCTTTTCCATTACGGAGACAGACAGTGCATGTTTCGCCTGATGAACTGCGTCCTCAAGCACTTCGGCTCGAGCTTTTCCCCTCCAAACTCTTTACGGATTCCAGACCAAATTCAGTAAATAGGACGTCAGATAACAAAAAAAAGGTCTAAATCCCAGCTGCTGTAGTGTGCACTGCACGCAATACACAGCCTTTCAGTTGAGCACACAACCAGGATTCATCCGTTTGATCTCCATGTCACAGCTTCATCTTGAGAACGACTTGGGTTAATATATGTCGTCAAGACCACTCTGAGCCAATCACGTCTTAGAGGAGGAGGGCCATAACCTACATTGCTTGGTGTTTACGCTCCTAAATTGCAATGGCCCCTCTTAAGCATTGGCAGCCTCGACGTATTTTATTAATGACATTAAGATTGTGAAAAATCCATACACCGCCTAATTAGACTATTGAAATTATAAAATCATCAACAAAATGAGAGGTATGGACGTTTTTTTTGCCTTTAAATGTCAACGTTGGGGGCTGTTGTTGTAGGCACATTTTAATAATGATAGGCCTGATTAGTGGTAGGCTATTACTATTTGTGGTTTGCACGTTTGATTGTACTCAACAACAAAAAAATACGTAGACCTGAAAGTCAAACGCATGATTGATTAGTTTATTCATGAAACTCGTCTTGTCTTGATGTAAAAGTTAGCTTTCAAGGAAATAGGCCCACATCATTTTGTGGGATATGTCACTAGGGTCGATTATTTCGGTCATCAGTGCAGCAATGCATTTATTGTACGCGCATGGGAAAGGCGATTCGATATCGTTAAAACAGGAATATTATTCACAGTAGCCTATGTTTTTCACATCTGACACTTTTTCATATTCATATTAAAAGCCTAGATTTTATCTCTCTCAAGTAGGCCAAGTCCCTTATCAATAAACCAAGCGCATTATAGGCCTTTGGTCACATTCCATATTACTCGTGCAAAACAATTATTACCTCCATTGCATGATCCTACTTTGTGTCACATAAACAACAACATGATGCGAATAGCAAACAACAGAATCATTTAATATTTAATCTGTGTAGAAATAAATACTACACTTTTTCGACATATATTGGCTTTAACTGACATGCATTATTGCTCGATTTGCGATCATTGAACACTTGGCTAAACGTCCATCAATTCGATGGCAAACTATGCGTAAAGTCATTTTGAGAGTAAAATGAGAAGCAAAACGTAATGGAATCATGTTGGCCCATTCTCACAATGTATCAAATATATATATGTATGTATTTTAAATACAACATACTATTCTATGATATGCACAGCTTTGACATTTATTTAGCTTTTGTTATATAATATATTTCACCCGTCGAAACAACTGACTAGCTAGAGAATGTTGGCTGCGTTTGCTATATTAGCATATAAACACTATATATCTATGTGAAATTAAATTGTAATTCTTCATTACATTGCAAATAAATAATGCCTATTTCATTATAGCATTGTTTTGGTGCAAATGTGAATATAAGTACTGGAATAGGCCGATACATAAACCGATAGGCTTGAATGACCAGGGAGAATCCAGCCGATGACGCAATTTAAAGCAAAGTAGGCCTGTTTCGCACAGATTGCTGATAAGGTAAACAATTCATTTAAATACTCGACTCATTTTGTTTCAGGGCTCATTTGAACCTTTATTTAGACTCGAGGTTGTTGATGGTCACGCCCATATTTAGTTATGGTAATCTCAATTGGCATAAGACCAAGTGTATCATTGCATGGTAACTCAGAAGAAATTGACACGTAGTCTAGGCTATTGGCCTAAAAATGAACAATGCGTATTTTGATACAGTTCGCCTTAGTAAATGAAACTGACTAAATTGCACAGAGAAACCATTACATTTGCTATGAGGCTATGAGGTAAAACCCATTTTATTCTGTAGAACAATACTACAGACCATATGGGGGTCAGAATAAACGAGTTGGCATACAAGAGCTGTTTTATTTGGACATTCCTCGGCATATCTTATTCAGCCCGCACACCGCATGTTGAACGTGTGTGTGTGTGTGTGTGTGTGTGTGTGTGTGTGGCCTAGCTATGTGTGTCAGACTAGAGAAAAGGAGAGAGAATGTGTAAAAGAAAAAAAATCCCAAACTCAAAAAGGAAGGCAGAAGGGCCATGATTTATATTTGTTTAAGTGTTGTATGTGGGAGCGGTGGAGTGTAATTCATCTGGCTGAATGGAAGTTCTTTAAGTCATTTAGATACGTCCAGTCTCCAGTTAATGACACATAATTAGCCTATAGGTCACTTGTTCAGACTCCTGTTACAAACCCCTCCTCTCCTCTCTGATTTCCTTTGAAACTGAAACTGAATTTCGTATAAATAAATACAAGTTATGCAGAGCCAAATATTTGAGCGTGAGAGAAGTGCTTGATGAACGTGATATACATTCGGCGGAACTAAACCGACGTTTGGGGATTGTCATTGCGAGTGCTATTTGCGTGACAATTAAATTCAATTAACACAAACTCTCACTTTTCCCATGCAATTAAGCGAAATAGCCCTACAAATGTAGACATCGCAAAAATAATACGACGTAAAATAATAATAGTTCTGTATTACCTAATCATGGTAATAATACTATATTTATTTTATATAGCCATTTTCATTACAAAGATAATCTAAAATAATCAGTAAAAACAAACAAAACAAATGTAGAGCTCTGACAGGTCTTGGTAATAACCCATAACCTTTATAGGAAAATATTGAGACGTTATTCGGACATCCTGTACTCATACAATATGTCAGTAATCTGTAGGATGGGCTATAAACCTTGAAAAATAAATATGATTTTTTTTTGGTGAGAATTTCTTGACATCCCAAAACAACCTCAAAATACAAACAGACTAAAATGCATCCCTGGATGGCCACAATACTTAAGACCTACAACTAGCATAAAATTCCATATAGGCCTACAACATGCACAACATATAGGCCTATAGGCCCTAAAAATACGTAAAATAGGTTGAAAAGCGGGCACTTCTCCATTTCCCCTCCAAACAAGCTCTTATGAGGTCTCATTAGCGAACCATTTGGCTATTTCCAAAAATTGCCCAATCCAGCAATGTCCCGTTGGTTGGATTTACAGCAGGGTTGTCCGTTATCGTTGTTGACCCCAGTAACAAGCTCACATCACCTCTCTCTCTCCGTCATGACCCATACTGCAGCAATGGTCTGAGCTATAGCCTAATGCAGGTAGGCCTAAGAAGCTAAGCGTAACAACCGCCTAAACTTAATTTATTTAGGTATTAAGCTCATCCGAAATGTCGACTGATAGAGAACAGGCTAAAAGCTGGATTTAAGGGACTTTTACGAGATTTTAATACAACTCACCTGCTCGTATGAATTACAGCCATTTAGAAGCACTTTTTAAATCCCCATAAATACGCTTTGAAATGCTTGGCGCTTGTTATTGCGAATGCTTGTCATGTCTAATATGCAGGAGGACGAAGTGAGAAAGTTCATTTATTGGAACAAAAGGCTTGATGCGAAACATCAGAGGGACCATGCAGAGATCCCTGGCATTGTGCGCATGCAGGCTAGCTAACCTAAATTAAATTGTATTTTTACTATAGGCCCTAATATAGGCCCTCTTATACATAATGCACATTAATTAATTAACTATGTATTATATATTAATTAGGCCATTTAAAATACGCGTTTTGTCTTTTCTTTTTTACATCTTTGATTAGGCCAAAGTGATATAACTATTGTTTACCTGGATCGTGTTCACTGTGCAATTACTAATCAATTATAAATTATACAAAAGAACATGAGTAATAGTTAAGTGGTGGTCGAAATATTAACGTTAGAAAGATTTTCAATACCACACACATCGTGGCAAACGTTTGACAACATGAAATATAATGCAGGAATAAACGTTTAATATATTCATATTTTTAAAACAAAGGAAAACAAGCAAGTAATTCAACAGAGAACCAGTGATAATATTGAGAAGACTAAAAATCAAAACGTTTTTATTGATTCAAACCACTCAACTAAAAGTTAATGAAATGAACCCCTTTCGAAACGGCATACATAGGCATTCATAGAATCCCTCTTTTGTGTTCTACATTTTATTTGCAAAAGACATTGATTAAAGACTAGAAACACTGAAATACATCTCTAAAATCACCTTGTAATGTATAATGGCATTGTATATAGGATGCGATAAGTTCTCTCCTCCGTATTGTGAATGTGTAGAATCCATATAGTGAGACAGAGCTGCAGAGGCAGCTATTCTCCCACACTCCAACACATTATCTCTGCTATAGTCAGTCAGTAGTGAGGCCAGCGCTGCTCAGGTAGCTCAAGGAGGTGAACATGGCTAGGGTAGCATTGCGTGACTGGAAACCACTTAAGTTAGTGTTTAGCAATTTTCTTATGATGTTAATTCTGCGTTTCCTCAGTTTTATCTGTGAGTGAGCATCATTAAACTCAAAGTCAAAGTCAAAACCCAACTCGACCACAACCCATAAGCGAAAGGATCCTACTATGAAACACTTAGCAAAATCCGTCTATCTCGTTCAGACATTTGTACACATAATATGATACATAGGTTTTCCTTAAAAGTTGAAATATCATAAACAATGACTGAAGTCAAACGTATCTGTCGAACTACTTGGATTGGGTCAGACCTGTTTTGGGAAAAAAGGTGCCATCTAGAACCTAAAAGGGTTCTTTGGCTAGCTCTATAGGAGAGTCCTTTGAAGAACCCTTTTTGGTTTCAGGTAGAACCCTTTTGGTTCCTTTCCACAAAGGGTTCTACATGGAACCCAAAAGGGTTCTACCTATACAATTAAACAACTCCTGTTTTGGTAACTCTCTATTTTCCTTCAACAACTCCCTTCTCCTCTCCTCTGTCCTCCCTTCTCTCTCATCCATAATTGTTATCTGTAGTAATCATCACTTCCTTAGCCCCTGTCACTCAGCACCTGTTCTCCCCCATCACCTCATTGATCACCCCTACATACTACACACTACTGTCTGTGTGAATTGCTGAAGTTCGCCATATAACTTTCTCATATGTCTCTCTCTCGGTGTCTCCCTCTGTCTCTCTCTCTTCATCTCTCTCTGATTATCTCTGTCTCTTTCTTTCTCTCTCTCTCTCAATTCAATTTTAATATCAATTTATGGGATTTATTGGCATGGGAATTATATGTTAACATTGCCAAAGCAAGTCAATAAGCTAATAAACAAAAGTGAAATAAACAATAAACAACATTACACTCACAAAAGTTCCAAAATAAAGAAGACATTACAAATGCCACGTTATGTGCAAATAGTTAAAGTACAAAAGGGAAAATAAATAAACATAAATATGGGTTGTATTTACTCTCTCTCTCTCAGGCCAGACCTTGCTGGAGAACCATGGAGGAGAGAGGAGAGGGCAGGACTGTCTGATCCTCAGTCAGGGCCTGTTGTGTTACGGTACCTCTCCACCTCTCCACCTCTTCCACCCATCTCAACCCTTATCTACACTCCCTGTCCAATGTTTGGATAGACTTTCCCACTCTTTTTTTCCTCTCTCTCCCCCTCCTCCTCTTCCTCCTCTTCTTCTTTCCATAACCACTCACTTCTGATCACTCACCCCTTTCTTCTCTCACTCCCCCCCCCCCTCTCTCCAAGGGCCAGGTTCAAAAGCCTCACCTCTCCCACACCAACCTCCACCCCCTTGCCCCTCTCCCTCTCCCTCTCCTCCTCTCTCCCATTGTCCCTCCTATCGTCCTCTGGGTGTCTATCTCATTGTGTAATCCCGACGTGTGGGAGACATGGTGACACCAAACACATAGTTAATCCACTGTGCTTACTGTGCTTTGCGGCCAGGCGTTTTCTCATTGTCCACCGCTAAGCGCCGGAGATAGAAACCTTACAGAAACCCTACAGAGGGTAAAATGAGAGTACAGCTTCAACGTGTGGGAATTGGGGAAATCCAACATGAGTGATATTATCCTTTGCTTTCAAAGTCCGGACAAACAAGCCCATACATGGTAATCCCCACAAACTGATCGAGGTAGAAACTATCGGCTCACGCTCAAACGCTAACGGCCATTACCCAGAACCCCTCTTCTTTCTCGTTTTTGTTTATCCAATATCCACAATCAATCTCCTGCAAAATGAAATGAAGGGAAAAAATCATTATACTGTTGTGGAAGACTAATTTACTAAGACTGTCTGTGAGTCTGGTTTCTCATCACTGTTTGTCCTTCTGTGTTGATGTGCTATTACTGCTCACTAAAGCAATTTCACCCCCTCCTTTCTCCCTCTGACACACACACACACACACACACACACACACACACACACACACACACACACACACACACACACACACACACACACACACACACACACACACACACACACACACACACACACACACACACACACTACGGGCTCACCTCCTGTAGTTTCTGGTAGCCGGCTGTAACAGCAGCCATTTTGCACGAGCACAGGGGTCATTTGAGAGACAAATGAGATTCATAACTCAGGATTCCCGGCTAACACAATACTACTAACCTGTTTATGCAAGACATTCCAAATCCAATCTGTTCTGTCCTAATCAGAACCATATGTTTGTAGCGCTGTAGTAGTGTACCATTACTGGTCTGGACTCATAACAACATGAAGCCTCTTGTACATCTACTCCAACTGTACTGGGGGGGGCTTTCTCTTCAAACTTTTTGTCAATATCTTCTCGTTTCTCTTTTAATCGATACATAAGGTGTGGATGTGTTCAACTGTGAATTAAATGCTATTTATTTGTAGATTTTATTTGTTGTTGAGCCTTGATTATACTAATATAACCCCCTGTTTCCTTTGTTGTAGTAGTCACTTCCTGTGTGTGTGTGTGTTTGTGTGCGCGTTTGCGTGCACGCGTCCGCGCGTGTGTGTGTATGCGTGGGAAAAATTGACTCATGTGAGGAAAAAGGTTGTGCTAAGCTGTACTCATCAGCACCATGTACATGTTGTACAGCCAACAATGACCTAAATCTGCTCCTACCTGACGGTGTGGTCCCCCCCATCTCCTCTCTTATCAATCTTCTTCACCATAACTAATGATGCAAGGAAGCGGGGTGAGCTCTCTCTCTCTCTCTCTCACGTACCATACTATTTCACACACAAGAAAGGTTGTTTAGCTTTAGTCTGGTCCCAGACCTGTTTGTGTTGTATAGCCAACTCCCATGATCAATGTTGTATCAAAAATGACCATAGGAGTTAGCAAAACAGTACGAAGAGGTCGGGGACCAGGCTAGTTTAGCTGACCATGTCATAGACTGCATCTGTTTCCCCGAAAACAATCACTTTTTCTTATTTTGCCTGACAAACATTGAACTTCTGAATTTATACTGGACAGTACCTACATACATGAATACCAGAGTTATGGATTTGCACTTATGATGACATTTAAATGATGTCAAAACGTTGTGTCAAACATTGAGTTCATTGAGATTCATTGAGACCATTTAACCGATTTCCGTATTTCACTCAACGTTTTGACTTTCATTGAAACGCTACGGGATTAGAGTGTGTAGCTCCACTCAACATCCACCGCTTCACTAGATGCTTGATGGGAAGCACCAACTAGGAGGGTGACCTCGTTTGCAATTCATCTCTCATTAAAGGCCCAACATGCCGCTGACGCCAAGCGAAGCTGGACCTTTGCGTTTTCCATTCGGTTTTTTAGTTTTCTCTTCCTTTAGAAAAAGAATTGGAGCACTGACAGACAGAACCAGCACTAAGACTCAATTGGCATGTTGGAATGGTGTGAAGTCACTGGCTGAGACCCTGTTAATCACACACCCACTCATGCACACCACACACACACACACACACACACACACACACACACACACACACACACACACACACACACACACACACTCAGTTTCCCCTCCCTCTCTCCCCTCTTTCCCCTCCCTCTCTATTCCTCTCCCCTCCCTCCCTTCCTCCCCTCCCCCCATCTCTCTCCTCTCTCTCTCTCTCTCTCTCTCTCTCTCTCTCTCTCTCTCTCTCTCTCTCTCTCTCTCTCTCTCTCAATTCAATTCAATTCAATTCAAGGGGCTTTACTGGCATGGGAAACATATGTTAACATTGCCAAGCAAGTCTCTTGCTCTCTCTCTCTCTCTCTCTCTCTCTCTCTCTCTCTCTCTCTCTCTCTCTCTCTCTCTCTCTCTCTCTCTCTCTCTCTCTCTCTCTCTCTCTCTATCTCTCTCCCCCTGTTGGTTCTTGTCCACTGTCCTCTCCTCCGGTACAAGTGTGACCTGGCTCGGTGGGATTATTAGGATTTCCACTAGCTTCAGTTCCACTACACTGTGTCCTCTTCTGGCACTGTTGATGTTATTCCAACTAAAATACCAACCTGTTTCACTATGTATGGAACATATTACACAGAGAATTCACATTGTGTAGGTACTAGTGTGTGTGTGTGTGATACTTCTGGTGTGTGTGAAGCATCTGTCAGGTTGGGATTTTTGTCCTTGGGGCATGCTTGTCGTCCTGGTTTGAGATCGGAAAAGTCCAACATTGTGTGTGTGTGTGTGTGGAATGAATATTTTCCAAACCCCTCCTCTCCTCTCTCTCTCTTCCCTGAATGAAAACAAACAGGCATTAATGTGTTATTATGGGCTTTCACAGCTCATTGATTTAAAAAAATAAATAATAATTGATGCATAATTACTGCATCCTTCTCCTCATATTAAACGTGATCGCACCGAGGGAGGGAGGAATGGATGGATGGAACAGGGCCGGTGTTTTCATGGCTCCAGAGTGTAGCCATGGCCCATTAGGCTCTGGAGATCCTAGGGAGGGGAGATGCTCAGCGTGTGCTTCATCACATTAACCTGACTAGACAGACACCCTCCTCCTCTCTTCTCTTCCTCCCTTCTCTGCTGCTAAGATATACAATTAATCAACTCTCTCTCGCTCTCTCTCTCGCTCTCTCTCTCTCTCTCTCTCTCTCTCTCTCTCTCTCTCTCTCTCTCTCTCTCTCCAGACAGTCACTCCCAGACTGCTACTCTCAGGTCTCCCATAAGACATATTACCTCCCCTGTCCTCTTCTAACCTACACGCTTAGAAAAAAAGGTGCCATCTAGAACCTAAAAGGGTTCTTTGGCTAGCTCTATAGGAGAGTCCTTTGAAGAACCCTTTTTGGTTTCAGGTAGAACCCTTTGGGTTCCTTTCCACAAAGGGTTCTACATGGAACCCAAAAGGGTTCTACCTATACAATTAAACAACTCCAGTTTTGGTAACTCTCTATTTTCCTTCAACAAATCCCTTCTCCTCTCCTCTGTCCTCCCTTCTCTCTCATCCATAATTGTTATCTGTAGAAATCATCACTTCCTTAGCCCCTGTCACTCAGCACCTGTTCTCCCCCATCACCTCATTGATCATCCCTACATACTACACACTACTGTCTGTGTGAATTGCTGAAGTTTGCCATATATCTTATCTTTCTTCTCTCTCTCTCTCTCTCTCTCTCTCTCTCTCTCTCTCTCTCTCTCTCTCTCTCTCTCTCTCTCTCTCTGTCTGTGTATGTGTCTCTCTCTCTCTCTCTCTTTCTCTCTCTCTCTCTCTCTCTCTCTCTCTCTCTCTCTCTCTCTCTCTGTATGTGTCTCTCTCTCTCTCAATTCCATTTCAATTTAAGGGGCTTTATTGCCATGGGAAGTGAAATGGATAAACAAAAGTGAAATAAACAATAAAAAGTGAACAGTAAATATTACACTCACACAAGTTCCTAAAGAATAAAGACATTTCAAATGTTATATTTTGTCTATATACAGTGTGATAATGATGTGCAAATAGTTTAAGTAAATTAAAAGGGAATATAATAAACATAAATATGGGTTGTATTTTCAATGGTGTTTGTTCTTCACTGGTTGCCCTTTTCTTGTGGCAACAGGTCACAAATCTTGCTGCTGTGATTGTTCACTGTGGTATTTCACCCAGTAGATATGGGAGTTTATCAAAATTGGATTTGTTTTCAAATTCTTTGTGGGTCTGTGTAATCTGAGGGAAATATGTGTCTCTAATATGGTCAGACATTTGGCAGGAGGTTAGGAAGTGCAGCTCAGTTTCCACCTCATTTTGCGGGCAGTGTGCACATAGCCTGTCTTCTCTTGAGAGCCAGATCTACTTGCGGCGACCTTTCTCAATAGCAAGGCTATGCTCACTGAGTCTGTACATAGTCAAAGATTTCCTTAATTTTGGTTCAGTCATTCACAGTGGTCAAGTATTCTGCCAATGTGTACATTCTAGCTTGCTCAGTTTTTTTTGTTAATTCTTTCCAATGTGTCAAGTAATTATCTTTTTGTTTTCTCGTGATTTGGTTGGGTCTGATTGTGTTGCTGTCCTGGGGCTCTGTGGGGTCTGTTTGTGTTTGTGAACAGAGCCCCAGGACCAGCTTGCTTAGGGGACTCTTCTCCAGGTTCATCTCTCTGTAGGTGATGGCTTTGTTATGGAAGGTTTGGGAATCACTTCCTTTTAGGAGGTTAACTGCTCTTTTCTGGATTTTGATAATTAGCGAGTATCGGCCTAATTCTGCTCTGCATGCATTATTTGGTGTTTTACATTGTACACAGAGGATCTTTTTTCAGAATTCTGCATACAGTCTCAATTTGGTGTTTGTCCCATTTAGTGAATTCTTGGTTGGTGAGCGGACCCCAGACCTCACAACCATAAAGGGCAATGGGTTCTATAACTGATTCAAGTATTTTTAGCCAGATCCTAATTGGTATGTCAAATTGTATGTTCCTTTTGATGGCATAGAAGGCCCTTCTTGCCTTGTCTCTAAGAGCACTGATGTTTAGGCCGAGGTATGTATAGTTTTTTTGTGGGCTCTAGGGCAACGGTGTCTAGATGGAATTTGTATTTGTGGTCCTGGCAGCTGGACCTTTTTTGGAACACCATTATTTTTGTCTTACTGAGATTTACTGTCAGGGCCCAGGTCTGGCAGAATCTGTGCAGAATATCTAGGTCTTGCTGTAGGCCCTCCTTGACTGGGGACAGAAACACCACATCATCAGCAAACAGTAGACATTTGACTTCAGATTCTAGTAGGGTGAGGCCGGGTGCTGCAGACTGTTCTAGTGCCCTCACCAATTTGTTGATTTATATTGTCACGGAATTCTAGGACCAGTGGAGATACGGAATCAGGCGCAGGAGACAGAGGGCCTGAGCAACAGTGTTTTAATGCCACGGGAAAAAACACAATAGCCGAAAGGCACAAGGCGCTCAAGAAAGTCCGCCAGGGAAAACACATTCCCAAAATAAACACGAGAAAAAAAAAACGCACGGGGGCCCGGCAATAAATCTGACACAGGCCAGCGAAACAGGCCACACACACAACTGTCCTGAGTGGACAATAAACAATCCCGCACGAGAACCCAAACTGAAAATACACACTAAATAACCCCCCACTAATGACAGACACAAAACAGGTGCGGGATAGACAGACAAAACCAAAAGACACAGAAACATAGATCGGTGGCAGCTAATAGGCCGGCGACGACGACCGCCGAGCGCCGCCCGACCGAGGAGGGGCGCCACCTTCGTTGGATACTGTGACATATATGTTGAAGAGGGTGGGGCTTAAGCTGCATCCCTGTCTCACCCCACGGCCATGTGGGAAGAAATGTGTGTGTTTCTTGCCTATTTTAACCGCACAAATGTTGTTTGTGTACATGGATTTTATAATGTCGTATGTTCTTCCCCCCAACACCACTTTCCATCATTTTGTATAGCAGACCCTCATGCCAAATTGAGTCCAAAGCTTTTTTGAAGTCAACAAAGCATGAGAAGACTTTGCCTTTGTTTTGGTTTGTTTGTTTGTCAATTAGAGTGTGCAATACATGGTCTGCCGTATGGTAATTTGATAAAAAGCCAATTTGACATTTGCTCAGTACATTGTTTTCACTGAGGAAATGTCCAAGTCTGGTGTTAACGATAATGCAGAGGATTTTCCCAAGGTTGCTGTTGACGCATATCACACAATAGTTATTGGACATATTTGTCTCCACTTTTGAGGTTGGTCCTTAGTTCCAAATATTGGGGAAGATACTAGAGCTGAGGATGATGTTAAAGAGTTTAAGTATAGCCAATTGGAATTTGGGGTCTGTATATTTATCATTTGATTTAGGATATCATCAACACCATTGTACTGTAGTTCAATGAATGTAATTTGAGAATCCAGTGGGTTCTGGTAGTCTTTAATAGCTGATTCTCAGATTTGTAATTGATAATGTATATATATGTTCTTTGTTATAGAACCAAAAAGATCTCAGTTTGGATAGATAACTCTTCATGTTGTTGTTTGTTTAGTGTGTTCCAATTTTCCCAGAAGTGGTTAGATTCTATGGATTCTTCAATTACATTGAGCTGATTTATGATATGCAGTTCGTTCTTTTTCCGTGGTGTATTTCTGTATTGTTTTAGTGATTCACCATAGTGAATGCGTAGACTCAGGTTTTCTGGGTCTCTATGTTTTTGGTTGGACAGGCTTCTCAATTTCTTTCTTAGGTTTCTGCATTCTTCATCAAACCATTTGTCATTGTTGTTAATTTTTTTTATGTTGCCTGCTTGACATTTTTTGATTTGATAGGGAAGCTGAAAGGTCATGTATACTGTTTGGGCTTTCTACTGCCAAGTTTACACCTTCACTATTACAGTGGAATGTTTGGTCCAGGACGTTGTCTAAAAGGCATTGAATTTGTTGTTGCCTAATTGTTTTTTTTAGTTGGTTTCTACACTACTTTCCTTCCATCTATAGCATTTCTTAATATTGTGCAGTTCCTTTGGCTTTGATGCCTCATGATTGAGTATTGCTCTGTTCAGGTAGACTGTGATTTTGTTGTGGTCTGATAGGGGTGTTAGTGGGCTGAATGTGAACGCTCTGAGAGACTCTGGGTTGAGGTCAGTGATAAAGTCATCTACAGTTTCTTGCTTTCTCGCTCTCTCTCTTTTTCTCTACCTGGAACCAAAAAGAGGGTTCTCCTATGGGGATAGCCGAATAACCCCTTTTGAACCCTTTTCTTCTAAGAGTGTACCCTTGACCAATAACACTGTGAGTCAGAGTTCACACAACCACAGCCTTTTACTCAGAGGGCTGAGAGCAAGAGAGTGGAATTACTCTGAGATAAACCTTTGATACTAGTCAAACCACAGGTATCCCATGGACATTGCTACCCTGTTATTTGGCCATTATGTGTGTATTGTGTAAACGTTTGTGGTCAAGGAAATTTATTAAGAGTGAACTCACAGTGAAAAAATACTGCATATCGTGTGTGTGTGTGTGTGTGTGTGTGTGTGTGTGTACGTGTGTGTGTGTGGTTCTGTGTGTGTGTGTGTGTGCACGTGCCAGCCATCCAGACATTATCGCCTAGCCCAGAGCAGTGTAATCCGTGCACACAAAAGTGCCAGGTGTGAATTTACGACCACCTGATGGATTTACACCCGTCTCCCCCATTATTGTGTACATTACCTCGGCCCAAGTTATGTAATGGTGTTAGAGAGATTGAGCGAAAGGATAACAATACATAAAAACGACTTCCTCAGTGGTGAGAACCTCAGGGCTGCACGGGGGAGAGAACGGAAGAAGAGACCCTCCCTTTGGGGTTAGGGAAGTTGAGGGAGAAACAGACCGTCCTTGTAAAACTAGCTTCTAGACAAGTTGGGATGTCTGCAGAGATCACAGACACTAGTGTAAAAAATCATAGACACTAGCTACTCCGGGTTGTGTTTGTCTGTACAAGTCAAGGGGAAGATGAGCTGAAATGTTGTAAAGTTCTTCCCTTAAGTGCTAAATGGATAAACAGTGGTATAATTCGTCATAAATAGTGGAACCATCGCTGTAACACCAATTCTTTTGTTGTTTGAGGAAGGAATCTCAATGGCTGGGATGTTGACAATAAACACTGTATAATGTTACTATCGATGATAAAGGTGTTGCACGGTGCCACGGCGGTAAACATTGTGATTTAAATGAAAAACTTTATTAAACTTAAAACTGTACGACAAAAATAGATACAGATAACATCCAATCTGAGACAAAGGTGGTGTTGCAGCTGTTGTACGTCAGTGGCCCATTTGTTACTTCTAGTTTTGAAAGGGGAAAATTCAGTCTACCATGGCCTTCTGTGTGTGTGGCTGACAGTGAAGTATTTCCCTGGTAACTGGCTGTTTTAAAGGGCGGTATTTTCCATCTGTTAACATCAGTAAATAGGTGGACAACAGGAAGAGGAAAGAGAGGGTCGTAGCAGAATCAGCCAAGCCATCGCAGGTCATCTACTGACTTGGAAAGTCAACCTGGTACCATCGATTCTCTGCCATACATGCCAGCTGATAATACAAGTGCCCTATAGCCTAGTTCTCTCATGATTTGTCACCACAGTTTAGTTAACCCATTTGACTCATAATATTGGTGATGAAAAGAGAGTGTGAGGAGAGAGGAGAGAGAATCTCAGGTTTGAGAAATACCTTGTTCACCTGGAAACAATGGCGCCAGTTTTAAGGTCAATCCCTCAGGACAATCTGGCTACTAGACTACTACTCTCTCTGCTCATTGTATATGTTTTCTGCAAACCGTAAGCCACGCCAGCAGCTTGTTTACCGCCTTGGAAAAGAGAAAACAATCCAGCAAGTTTTACCAAAGCACCATAAATCTGCATTAATCATTAATCATATAGGGAAAAAGCCAGTAGTCTGAGGTCTGGTATCATACAATGATTAGTGCACAGGTCTAGTAGCTGCCACTGTGTAGAGAGAGAGACAGAGAGAGACAGAGTGAGACAGAGAGAGACAGACAGAGAGAGACAGATAGGGAGAAAGAGAGACAGAGAGAGACAGAAAGACAGATAGACAGATAGAGAGACAGACAGAGAGAGAGAGAGAGACAGAGAGAGAGAGACATAGAGAGAGAGAGACAGAGAAAGACAGAGACAGAGAGACAGAGAGAGAGAGAGAGACAGAGAGAGACAGAGAGAGAGACAGAGAGAGACAGACAGAGAGAGGCAGAGAGAGACAGATAGAGAGACAGAGGGAGAAAGAGAGACAGAGAGAGACAGAAAGACAGAGAGACAGATAGAGAGACAGAGAGAGAGAGAGAGACAGAGAGAGAGAGAGAGACATAGAGAGAGAGAGACAGAGAGAGACAGAGAAAGACAGAGACAGAGAGACAGAGACAGAGAGAGACAGAGAGAGAGAGAGAGAGACAGAGTGTGTCAGTAAAGTGGTAGAGTGCTGCCCTCACCTCAGCTGCTCTTGGCACTCTGTCTGGTTCCTAATGACACGGGGTCTATTCAGGGAACAACCAAGCCTCACACATCCCCTCAAGTGCTGCGGCATTAACACACACACTCGCACACACGCGCAGGCAGACACATACACACACACACACAGGCAGAAACACCCAAGCAGACACACAAACATACACACACAAGTCCCTCTTTCCCCTGAGTCAATAATATGACTGAAAAAGGTAAGATGGGGCTGGGGAGGGGTTAAAGAGAGAGAGGAAGATGAAGATGTCTGAATATCCCATCCATCAATCCTCCGGCACATATCCCGTCAAATAAACACTAAAACAATTTACTGGAAATGTACACAGTGGAAGTGCCAACGTTAACACTTCTTAGAAGCTGGCCGGCCGCCAGATCATTTCTCAGCGGCAATATTTAATGTGAACTGAACTGAGATGTCCCCTTTCCATTTGAAGTAAGCCTGAAGGGAATAACACACAGCTTTTCTATATTAGGCAGCAGTCTGATGCCCAGCAATCTTTTCTATGGATGTGTCCAAAATGGCACCCTATTCCCTATATAGTGCACTGCTTTTGAACAGACTCCCATGGGCCCTGGTCAAAAGTAGTGCACTAAATAGGGAATAGGGTGCCATTTGGGACGCAGTCCTTTAGTGCACCTCAGATGATGGATTGGGCCTTCATTTGTATAAGCACCCTGTGGCAGTTTTAGTGTTCTTACTATAAATTTGCCATATACTTCCATTGGCATTTCATGTGATGTTGGGAAGAAACAAATTACGCACCGGACTTTATTTCTATGCTTTAATAGTCAGAATCTGTCAGAAACACGATGAGTGTTGCCTTGGGAGGGAGTTAGGCTAGCGCCTCACGGTAATGTGAGTCATGGCAAAGCTCCAGGTCTTCCCAAGACACTGTTGATGTGTAGGTGTGTAGGTGTGTGGACACAGTGTGTCTGTGGTTGCTCTAAGGGTCTATATGAGAGGTTGAGAGTGACACCCCCCATGAGGGATGAAACAATGTTCCTTCGCGCACACTGCGGACCACGCTACAGAAATCACACTCAAAAAGGCATTGCTCCTCCGACACCCTAAGCTCCCCCTCACCTCCTCCATACCCCCTAATGAATGATTCTAGGTTTAGAGGCAATTTGGCAAGGGGATGGGGTCGGAAAAAATATATTGTAAATGTACTCACGATACACTTTGGCACGGCATCAATAACACATAGCTCATAAGAGTGCTTCCCTAAGCAATCCTCCCTCCATCCCCATGGATGGATGGTACTAAAGATGAAAAGTTTCCACAAGGCTTTCGACAGAGCAGTCCTCTCTCTCTCCCTGGACAATGGCGACGTACAGTCCAAGTCATCATCTAGACAACATCACTGAGGAAGTGGCAGTGAGGAAGTGTGAGTATTCATGTTGACATCTGAGAAAGAACAGAGGGAATTAAAAAGTAATCCATTCCGGTTTATCATATCGTAATTTCCTCAGGATTATTAATGGGGGACGCAGAATTGGAATGATGAATGGTGGAATTGAAACAAGTATCACAAAGCCAGTAGAAAGAGTAGTAACTTGAACAGATGAATCAGAGAGTGTGGAGCAACACAACGCCCCATTAGTACATTATTTGGGCGAATGCTAAACATTCTTTCCTCGGGCCTTTGAACCCGCAAAGTCCTGGAGTCTTGCCTAAAAGCAGCACTTTTCAAGCTGTCAGAAAGAACCATGAGAGGTCACGCGTGTGTGTGATGCGAGAACTAACTGACGTGTCAGAGGAGAAGACGGATAAGATGTCTTGTACATACAGTAGATAACCGTTGAACCTGGCTGTGGGAACTACCATCACTGACTTGATTCAGGTGTTAGTGACGTGTTGGCAGAGGAGCGTCAGAAGTGTTTTATTTCAAACCTGACTTGTCAACTCCAACATTTGATGTAGTGTGTGAGGGGTGAAATGAATGCACACCCATTTGCACGTCCGTGTGTGTGCTATTTTAGAATTTGATAGCCACTCCTGTAAACCCCTCCTCTTGCCAGGACACCAGCGATTCAAGAGGTCCACCAATCCTTGCACAGAGCTGTTTAGCAGTGAAATATGAACCATTGTAATACCTTTTATTTATTATATATATGTACTTTTTTCCCTTTTTCTCCCCAATTTCAGGATATCCAATTGATAGTTACAGTCTTGTCTCATCGCTGCAACTCCCGTATAGACTCGGGAGAGGCGAAGGTCGAGAGCCATGAGTCCTCTGAAACACGACCTGCCAAGCCGCACTGCTTCTTGACACACTGCTCGCCCAACCCGGGAGCCAGCCACACCAATGTGTCAGAGGAAACACCGTACAGCTAGCGACCGAAGTCAGTGGGCATGCGCCCGGCCCACCACAAGGAGTCGCTAGAGTGCGATGAGACAATGACATTCTAGCCGGCCAAACCCTCCCCTAAACCGGACGACGCCTCATGGGTCTCTCGGTTGCGGCCAGCTGCGACACGGCCCGGGATCGAACCCGGATCTGTAGTGACGCCTCTAGCACTGTGATGCAGTGCCTTAGACCGCTGCGCCACTCGGGAGGCCAACATTGTAATACCTAATCATATCTGGTATCATGTTCAACAGGGGCATTCCAATGTATTTCTGCCTCACACACATATGGTCCTCATGCATGCTAGTCATGATCAGAAGACTGTGTGGGTGTAAGCATGCCGGCCCTAGTTTTTTGCTGTCCTGTGTGAATCTTTTCGAATATTCTTTGGCCTAAGTTAGACTGTGTGTGGATTCCATATGCGGAAAGGAATGTAGGAAAGGTGTGTTAACAGATACATCTGTATGGAGCAGACTGTCCCATTTTAACTGTGCAACATAAAGCTATGTTAAGATAGTGGAAACACCCACCATAAACTACAGCAAACTGCAGCGTAGGCTATTGTAGTCAACCCATCGATCCAAATACTAAAGTCCTGCATTGAAAGTGCCCAACCAATATCTTTACTTACAAAGACAATGCAGTCATCAGATATCAGACATCAGAGCTGTTTAAAAGCTCCTATAGCATTTGAGGGCCCACAAAAGCCAAGGGATCGACAAAGAAACAGACGAAACAAGACATCCATCATTCCTTAATGATTTATGAGAAGCTATTTAATATTATGACACAGTTTACAAAAACTACAAGCGCTTGATGTTTATTTTACGATCCCACTTGTCTTCAGAATCGTCCCAAATTCCTAACACTTGCGGTGTTTATGTCTGAATGTCTTCATTCCCTTTTCCACAAGTTATTCCAATAGAATAGCACAATAGATCCAAAGCATTGCCTTCATCATTTGTGAGGGGAAAGTTAAGATATATTTTGTTTTGAAGCTCATCTGAAAAGTATTAAAAGTTCTCAGGATGTTGGAACTCGAAAGATAACAAATGGATAGTTATTTTGGAGTTGTCATCACAGAAAAAGGAAGTTGATGCAACGCGTCTTAAAAAGCCGTTTTATGGGTTTGAATCATTTGTTGATTCAAAGAAAAACAAACTTTTTTATTGTTCCATTAAACAAAAGCAGACTCTGAGTTATTTTAGGCTGCGCTAGTGGCAAACCACTCAAAAACAGACCTGCAATATTCCAAACGTGATGGTGGTTAACCACAATAACCTAATCAAAGAATTATAAAGGATACGTCAGCTTAAATTTCTCGTTAAACAATTACATTGTTTATCATTACACATTGGAATGATAATGTGCCTCCTCACTGACCCTATTGCCACACACATAAACCAAGCTTTTTTCCCCCACAAAATATCTGTTTGTCCGTTTGTTTTTGTAATTTCAAAAGCGCCGTATGTTCTTCCAACTGCAATTAATTTGCAATATTTAGCCACGTTTTCTCCCATACTCAGAAACACACAATAAATAGAGTGATGTCACAATGTTATTACCATAAGAGGTCCTACTAGTACGCATGGAGAAGGACTATTGTTGGTTAGCTACGGTCATTACAGATGGAGGATCTTGTCACGTTCGTGTGGAGAGACGGACCAAGGCACAGCGTGATTGGAGTTCCACATCTTTATTTTAGTGAAACTTAAAACAAACCAAGAAAACAAACAACGACCGTGCAGTACTGAGGTGCTACATGCACTAACTCAAAAAACAATATCCCACAAAACACAGGTGGGAAAAAGGCTACCTAAATATGATCCCCAATTAGATGCAATGATTACCAGCTGCCTCTAATTGGGAACCATACCAAGCACACCAATATAGAAATAAGAAAACTAGAACACCCCCCAGTCACTCTCTGACCTCAACACCATAGAGAACCAAGGGCTCTCCATGGTCAGGGCGTGACAGATCTTCATTTGAGCCAGTTTGCTAAAGCAGGAAAGGAATCCTGCAGCAACAGGAAATGTGAAATATTATGTGGATTATAATTACTTTTTGTAGGAGTTGATACATTTTTTTGTAAGGGAAAATTAAATCTGTAATCTAAAAGTGGAAATTACAAACTTTAGAAGGCTTTTTAAACTTCAAGTACACTATAAGTTTAAAATGCCATGCATTTTGCATACTTGACGCTGTGTCATCTTGAACACATTATTGTTAGCTATATAGCTAAGGGGCAAAATGCCAAAATATGTCACCATCATTGAACGTAGCTCTTCTTTCTAGTATAGGGTGAATTCGGAATAAGTGGGACACTTTTTGCATTTCTGTCTTCTGTAACCTCTTTCGACATCTCTCCAACATATTAGCCCAACACATAATAATATTTTTTGAAATCCTCAAGATTTTTTCTAATCACTTTTTTTATGTTATTATTATGTTGACAGAAGGCATGACACCCATTTCTGTACATGAGGTCAAAACCATATTTTCAGTTTGCATTTGGTAGACTGGGACAGCTGATTAGATAATCTGGGACACCATTATTATAGTTCAATCCAATAAAATCCTTCTGTGGGCCAACAGGGAGGCAAAAGCAATGGCATCCAGCTGTCTATTGGTCAAATAACAATTGCTGTTTGGTACTCCAAAAATTGCCATTTTTGCACTAGGCTGTAACTTTATATCAAATGCTTCAGAAAGGGTTTTATATATCGTGGACCAATAATCTGCCAGACAGCAACAGGACCAGAATATGTGGGTCAGGTCTGCCAAGGGGCCTTTACACCTGTCACATGTACCATCAATATTTGGGTAGAATTTGGATAATCTGGCCTTGCTGAAATGGATACGGTGAAGTACCTTAAACTGTTTAAGGCTGAGCCAGGCACAAGAAGAGCTTCCATTTACCCTAAGTAAGGCACCATTCCAGACTTCATCAGTGATCTCTCCACCATGTTCCCTTTCCCACTCTGTTTGACACCAGTCAGTTTTTGGGGTGTGAAGCCAGTAAACAATCTTTTGTATATTTGCTGCCCAGTAATAATACATAAAGTTAGGAAGAGATAGAACACACGGAGAACTATCTCTCTGGAGGAATGCTTTACGTATTCTTGGATTCCCACCTCCCCATAGAAAAAAAGATTATCCACTGAAGTGAAAAAAGACTTTGGTATAACAAGAGGGAGAAATTGGAACAAGTACAGAAATCTGGGCAATACATTCATCTTGATACAATTCACTTTACCAGCTAAAGTAAAATGGAGAATACTCCATCTCTGAAAGTCCAGTTTAAGTTTGTTAATCAGGGGAGAAAAGTTATCATCGTGGAGAGAGGACAATGTACGGGTGATGTTGATCCCTAAATATTTCAAGCCAGTCTTGGACATACGAAATGGAATAGTATCCCGTGGAATTTGTAATGCTAATTCATTAATAGGAAAGCATTCACTTTCCGGGAAATTCAATTTATAGCCAGAAAACACACCAAACCTATGCAGTAGGTCCACTACCTCAGGGATACACACTTCACGGTCTGAGATATATAAAAGCAAGTCATCTGCATACAAGGAAACTTTGTGTTCCAGTCCCCATTTGTAGATACCATGTATTGAGGGTGTGGCCTTTAGCTTAATAGAAAGGGGTTCTATCGCCAGGGAAAATAACAGAGGTGACATTGGACATCCCTTGCGTGTGGCCCTTGATAATGGGAAATACGGTGAACAAAGTTTGTTTGTAAGTACTGATGCCTTGGGTGATGAGTACAACAGTCGGACCCAGGAAATTAAGTTTGCACCAAAGCCAAATTTTCCCAGTACAGAGAATAAATATTCCCATTCCACCCTGTCAAATGCCTTCTCCGCATCTAAAGAGAGAACCACTTCAGGAACGTCCGAAGGCGCAGGAGAGTGTAGGACATTAAGCAGATGTTGAATGTTAGAAAAGGAGTGGCGACCCTTAATAAACCCTGTCTGATCCGCCGATATGATGTCTGTTATAGTGGATTCTATTCGAGAGGCAAGCAATTTCACAAATATTTTTACACCTGCATTTAAAAGTGAGATCGGTCTGTATGAGCTACACATGAGCTACACGGTCTGTATGAGCTACACATCTTTGCCGGGTTTTAGCAAAAGTGAGATCGACACCTGTGTCAGGGCATTTTCAAACATTTCAAGCGGGAGGGGAGCCAATTTGGCAGAAAACTTATTGTAGAGTTCGATTGGGTAGCCATCTGCATTTCTGTAATTGAATTAATAATCTCTTAATTGATCAATCTGCAAAGGTTGATCAATCTCCTCTCTCTTCTCTGAACTAATGGTAGTAGTTTCCAAATTGTCAAGAATACCATTCATAATTGGTGATTAATACCATTCATACCATTCATAATTGGTCTTCAGGTGATTATAACATGTAAAGATCTGAATATAATTTTTGCAGGTATTATTGATTTCAGTTGGACTAACTGTTAAGACACCCGAGGTGTTGTGAATTTGAGGGATCATCTGTGAGGCAGATGTTGTCAGCTGTTGTTTGATTTTCCATTGTTTATTGAGAAGAGAGGAACAGGAAATGATTTTGCCTTTAAGAACAACTTTAAGTGTTTCCCAAAGTGTAGATAGGGAGATCGATTCTGTTTTATTTGTCTCAATAAAGACATCAATTGCATTCGATAGAATGGTGCAGAATGAATTGTTTGAAAGTAAAGATGAGTTAAGTCTGCCATGGGGGGCGATCTGTATAGTTCAACGAGAATGAGAGGTCGAGTGACAGAGGAACATGGTCACTAATAACAATGGCAGAGTATTCTACTTCCTTAACAGAGGGGAGAAGGGCTTTATCTACGAAAAGGTAGTCTATTCTAGAATAGGAGTGGTGTACATGTGAAAAGAAAGATAATTCTTTGTTACTGGGAAAAAGGAATGTCCATGGATCTACACATCCTGCCTGGCTCATAAATGCAGACAACGCGGCGGACATTTTTGAAGGAGATAATGATCTAGGGTTTGAGCGGTCCATGACTGGGTTGATCACACAATTCAAGTCCCCTCCAAAAATGTAATATTGTGAGTTGAGATTGGGCAGCAAAGAAATACATTTGTTAATAAAATCAACATCATCCCAATTGGGAGCATAAACATTTACAAGCAAAACAAGTGTGAAAGAGAGAACCAGATACTATAACAAAACGCCCCTGTGGATCCGAGATGATGTCAGCAGCGGTAAATTGTACTTTCTTATGAATAAGTACTGCTGTTCCCCTTGCCTTAGAGTTTAATTTTGAATGGAATATTTGTCCTACCCAAGCTTTACAGAGTCTACCATGATGTGCTGCACACAGATGTGTTTCTTGTAAAAATGCTATATCAGTTTTTAATTCTTAAGATGAGCAAATACTCTAGCCCGTTTAACCGGGACGTTCATTGCCTTGACATTCCAGCTTGTAAACCTAATAGCTGACCCCCCCCAACCCCCACCCCAATATCTGAATTGTCAGTCATTAAACATTGAGATTACTAAATTAAAACTGGAATAGACATGAAAACCCTATATAAGACCACTGATCATATGTTGTGACAAAAGAAAAGCATGTACTGAAAAGTTAGGCAAAATACTGTTGAAGTAGAATATGTAACGATGTTGGAGAAGTGCTTAGCAAAATCCACCGCCACATTCAAATAGCCAAGTCAGTGCTTGAGCACTCCGGTTTTTGTTGTGCATAGATAGCCATGCTAGCCAGCCAGCCCAGTGTTCCTGTTGTCTGAAATCTTCTCAGCCAAGTATAGATGTAATACAGATATCCCATTCATCTTGTTGTCATGTAAAAATACATTGGCGTTAGCTAGTCAGCCAGAAAGTAAACAGTCAAGAGTGTCCAACCAGCACCCGCTAGCCAGCCAATTTCATTGTGATGAATTAGTTAACGTTGCCACTCATCTCAGTCCAATTAAACTAAATAAAATAAAGATGTCATCGTGTGCTCCCGGAATGAGAATTTAAAAAAAGAACATTGCTTTTATGTGAAAAGTAATATCCAAGTGGGTGTCATGAAATCGGTCCATTTCCAGCTACATATTCTTCCTGCCATGGCCAGCCAGCCGGGCCGCTTCTTCTATCAAGTTTACTCTATGCGGCAGTCATAGAATGCATTAGCCTCAGCCAGTGTGTCAAAAATGTGGGTCTCTCCCTCATAAAAGACACGAAGACGGGCAGGGTGTAGGAGGTGAAACTTTATCCCCTTCTTGTAGAGACAGGTTTTGATGTCTTTGAATTCAAATCAAATCAAATCAAATCAAATTTATTTATATAGCCCTTCGTACATCAGCTGAAATCTCAAAGTGCTGTACAGAAACCCAGCCTAAAACCCCAAACAGCAAGCAATGCATGTGAAAGAAGCACGGTGGCTGGGAAAAACTCCCTAGGAAAAACTCCTGAGAAAGGCCAAAAACCTAGGAAGAAACCTAGAGAGGAACCAGGCTATGAGGGGTGGCCAGTCCTCTTCTGGCTGTGCCGGGTGGATATTATAACAGAACATGGTCAAGATGTTAAAATGTTCGTAAATGACCAGCATGGTCAAATAATAATAATCATAGTAATTGTCGAGGGTGCAACAAGCACGTCCGGTGAACAGGTCAGGGTTCCGTAGCCGCAGGCAGAACAGTTGAAACTGGAGCAGCAGCATGGCCAGGTGGACTGGGGACAGCAAGGAGTCATCATGCCAGGTAGTCCTAGGGCTCAGGTCCTCCGAGAGAAAGAGAGAAAGAAAGAGAGAATTAGAGAGAGCATATTTACATTCACACAGGACACTGGATAAGACAAGAGAATACTCCAGATGTAACAGACTGACCCTAGCCCCCCGACACATAAACTACTGCAGCATAAATACTGGAGGCTGAGACAGGAGGGATCAGAAGACACTGTGGCCCCATCCGATGATACCCCCGGACAGGGCCAAACAGGCAGGATATAACCCCACCCACTTTGCCAAAGCACAGCCCCCACACCACTAGAGGGATATCTACAACCACCAACTTACCGTCCGAAGACAAGGCCGAGTATAGCCCACAAAGATGTCTGCCACGGCACAACCCAAGGGGGGGGGCGCCAACCCAGACAGGAAGACCACGTCAGTGGCTCAACCTACTCAAGCGACGCACCCCTCCCATGGACGGCATGGAAGAACACCAGTAAGTCAGTGACTCAGCCCCAGCTCTTTTCTTCACGAGATTGGCACTCAGGTCCAGGTAGAATCGTATATGTTGGCCACGGAATTTTGGTTGATGCTCCCTCGCCCAGGGCATTGCACGTTCCTTGTCTTGGTAATGATGAAAGCGTGCTATGATCGCCCTAGGCCTCTCCCCTGAGTTGGGTTTGGGGGCGAGGGACCTGTGCTCTCGGTCGAGCTTCGGCGGCTTGTCAAAGACTCTGTTACCCATCACTTCCACCAGCATGTTGGAGACAAATTTGAAAGGGTTGACTCCAGTCTCAATTCCCTCCATGACGCCAACGATCCGGATGTTTTCCCTTCTGGTATAATTCTCCAACAGCTGTGTTGGCCATTTTCATATGAGAGACAGCTGCCTCTAGCTCGGAAATCCTCTCGGTGTTGTCAGTGGAGAAACCTTCTAGTGTCATGAGGCGTCGCCCAAACATGTTGACCGTTTCTTGAAAGGCGTCAATGGAAGTTTGGAGAGGTGCCAGTGAAGTGCTGATGAGAGAAGCCGTATCCTCTTTTAGGCTTCTTCTTTGTTTAGCTAACTCAGCTACAAGCGTGGTCATAGACAAGGCCCCTGACTCTGCAGGAGGGCTGGCCACAGCAGCCATTTTCGGTGTTCGCGTAGTTGGTCTGGCCTTCGACGATGTGTTAGTCGTAGCAGTTCTCTTTGGGTTGATCTTGCTCATGGTACAATGGAAATTGATTAGAATAATATAGCCAACTAATACATCCACATGAAAACTAACAGCGGCGTGCAAAAAACGTTAAAATTAAAGTTTAATTGGGGACCTCTCTCAAACACGTCTTCTTACATTGCTCGACCCGAAGTCTTCTCGCATATGCGCAATATTGGACTCACCTAGACTCCATTACTTTGCTGATTGCTCCTCTATATCTGTCTGCGCCTCAGTTTGTTCCCCGTGTCAGCATTGATGTCGTTCCTTTGTCCAGACATTGTCCTTGTTTGTTTCTTGTCTGTTATCCATTAAATGTTCACTCCCACTATTTTATTTTCCTAGCATGTTGTTGTTGGTAGAGGGGTCTACTATTTACTTTTCCTAGCATGTTGTTGTTGGTAGAGAGGTCCACTATTTACTTTTCCTAGCATGTTGTTGTTAGTAGAGAGGTCTACTATTTACTTTTCCTAGCATGTTGTTGTTAGTAGAGAGGTCTACTATTTACTTTTCCTAGCATGTTGTTGTTAGTAGAGAGGTCTACTATTTACTTTTCCTAGCATGTTGTTGTTAGTAGAGAGGTCTACTATTTACTTTTCCTAGCATGTTGTTGTTGGTAGAGAGGTCTACTATTTACTTTTCCTAGCATGTTGTTGTTGATAGAGAGGTCTACTATTTACTTTTCCTAGCATGTTGTTGTTAGTAGAGAGGTCTACTATTTACTTTTCCTAGCATGTTGTTAGTAGAGAGGTCTACTATTTACTTTTCCTAGCATGTTGTTGTTGGTAGAGAGGTCTACTATTTACTTTTCCTAGCATGTTGTTGTTGGTAGAGAGGTCTACTATTTACTTTTCCTAGCATGTTGTTGTTGGTAGAGAGGTCTACTATTTACTTTTCCTAGCATGTTGTTGTTGGTAGAGAGGTCAACTATTTTGTAGTACTGAACAAGGCCAGGCCTGTGCACTGTGAGTCAATGAGCGTACAAATGCTTTATTTAGCCTTCTTAGTAAAGCCGACACACACGCGAGTACACACACACACACACACACACACACACACACACACACACACACACACACACACACACACACACACACACACACACACACACACACACACACACACACACACACACACACACACACACACACACACACACACCAAGGCTTTTATTGATGACACATGTGGCTGGCAAATAGTCAGGTGGTTGTGCTCAAATACAATTTTGTTTTTATTCGCTTCTTTCTTTTCGTCTGGAATTTAAGACTCGCTCTCATTCAAAGATCAGGGGAACGTGACTGGCCCTCGGAACAACGTACTAAAGTTTTACCATGTCATAAGGACCTCTCCACTTTCAAGTTGACCATACCAATGTTTTTCCAAATGCTAACCCTTTCTTTTATAATCGAGTGTTACAACAAACACTTAGACATTAGGGCACCACAATATGTTGACAAAGAATCAGCAGCTTTACAAATTGCTACATGTACGGAGGCTAAGCCTCTCATGCCATGCTGAAGCTATATACCATTTAATTAAATCCGATATTTTAATTTGACTTCATTTAATTAATGTAGCTGGACACCCAGAATAATACCATTAATATGTAGTCTAACCCAGCTGTAAAGAAAACAGGAGAAACATAGAATGTCAAATATAATATTACAAAATTGTAGCAGTTATAGGGGATGAACATAAAACCTGTCCTTTTCCATTTCTATTTACAATGTATTTTCTTTTTGATGTGTGCAAAATCAGAGTCATTAATCAATAGGTTATTCATACAACGATCAAGCGAGGCCTTGAAAACAATTCAGACAACAAACATGGGTTTGCCATTGTTAGCCAGGCCACATGTCACATATACGTATATGAGATATATAGTCAGGAACTTTCTTTGACAGAGATTTTTCTTTTACTAATTAGTTTTTTTTTGTCTTGGGAATTAGGGAACTTGTTAGGAAAATGCTCTCTCTTTCTTTCTCTCTCTCTCTCTCTCTCTCTCTCTCTCTCTGTCTCTCTCTTTCTCTATCTCTCTGTCTCTCTCTTTCTCTCTCTCTTTCTGTCTCTCCCTCGCTCTCTCTCTCTCGCTCTTGCTCTCTCTCCTGCGCTCTCTCTCCTTCATTCTCTTTTCAACTCCAGCTCTCTTATCACTGCGAGGCACAGAGAGAAATGTCTTCTTCCAATTACCGCCACTCTCTGTTTACAGCCATATCTCAAGACCAGGAAGCCATTTTGAAAAGAAGTGCCACAGATAAACAAATGTGCGGAACTCTGGCATGGCCTTTTAGTCAACCTCTTACGATAAACAAGCCAGTACGTCTCAGAACAGGAGGAACGTCTTCTCCTTCGTCTCGTCGTGAACTTTTCTCCTCTTCCCTCTGAAACCGGGAGGGACATCATTTGTAATGGGACGGCGGAAGCGGGATAGAACGTTGGCCGGGTCTGAGAATAGTGTACAGCCTCTTCCTTAATCTGCCTAGTCAGAGATAGATGATTGTGTCGTGCGTACGGCTTGTGAGATAAGCAATTTCTTTGGAAAACTACAAAACGTAAGATATAATGCAGAGATAATTGTTACTGTTGCTCCTGAAAGTCGTTTTCCTTTTCAGTCCATATCCTCCTGAGACCCAGGAATTCATTTTTGTCCTCTCTAGTGGACATCAGTTCTTGGTCCGTATCACTGAGGCCATACAAGCCACTGTATTAAGTCCTGTTGTTCCTTTGAGAGGGACAACTTTCCCTGTGGCTCAGTTGGTAGAGCATGGTGTTTGCAACGCCAGCATGGTGTGTGCAATGCCAGGGTTGTGGGTTCGATTCCCACGGGGGGCCAGTACAAAGAAAAATGAAAAAAAAATTATAATAATAAAAATAAATGCATGAAATGAAGATGAAATGTATGTATTCACTACTGTAAGTCTGCTAAATAACTAAAATGTAAATATTCTGGGCTTTTCAATGATATGGGGGAGTGACCTTAACACCTTTATCTTTCTGGTTCTTCAAAAAATGTCTTCTGTCAAAAATGGCTAATTTTATGGACATTTTAAAAGAGGTGTGTGTAATTATTAATGATCATTTTTAGGAGGTTGATATTCAAATCATTTCTATTAAGTGAATATCTCAGGAATAGTTAAGTGAGTTGTCAGGACTGTGTAATATTTTCTCACATTAATTGAGAGCTAAATAAGAGTTTATGAAGAAATGTCGTCTCTAGTGGATACCTGGATGCCGCTGCCTTGTTTTTCACCTACTGTACCCATTGACTGTAATGTCATTTTTTTCTTCATATTACGTCCTAATGACCACTAAAGAGGACAATTTTGCACTTACAAAATAACAATATATTTGTGATAAAAAATATTTGTAACGTTTTTTTTCCCACTCAAACACTTACTGTATGTTCTAAAAAAAAATACATATTTTTTTTAAATCGGGGTTTCAGGAGGATATTGTAAAGGGTAATAAAACCGCACAGCCATGTCGGGTTATAACAACCCATGTCAACAATTACAATAGCTAATTACAAGTCTAGGGACATGTACATATGTACATTTAATAGAGATAGGAAGAGATGTACATTTAATAGAGATAGGAAGAGATGTACATTTAATAGAGATAGGAAGAGATGTACATTTAATAGAGATAGGAAGAGAGGAAATAGATTAAGACGCAGACGGACTGCACATGCATGGGAAATGTCCAAGCTGGAGAGTCAATTCCAATATGGAAGCACTGTATTCTTAATTTCCCTATTTCCCATGACCTGTTTTGACGATGGGGGCGTCCAAAATGGCACTGCATTATATAGTGCACTACTTTTGACGGTCAAGGGAATAGGGTGCCATTTCAGATGCAGCCTAGGTTTTCGACATATGTTGTTGTGCCACAGCCCCTCAGACAGACCCCCTCTTGCTTTCCAAACTCATGATATTTTAGTACACACTGCTGAACTTAGGGAACAGACAATTAAAGGCCGCGATAAGTGTTCATCTTGTGGAACGGTAAAGGTTTTTCTGATGACTTATTTGGTCTGGGGTATTGAAGAGAGTTCAAGAACGAGAGAGAGAGAGGCAAAGAGAGGGAGCGAGAGAGAGAGAGAGAGAGAGATTGGGAAATGCAAAGACAGAGAGAGAGGCAGAGAGAGGGAGAGCGAGAGAGAGGGACAGAGGCAGAGAGAGAGAAAGAGACGGAAAGAGAAAGGACAGAGAGAGAGGCAGAGTGAGAGAGAGAGAGAGGCAGAGAGAGAGAGAGGCAGAGAGAGAGGCAGAAACAGAGAGAGAGGCAGAGAGAGAGGCAGAGAGAGGCAGAGAAAGAGGCAGAGAAAGAGGCAGAGAAAGAGGCAGAGAGAGAGGCAGAGAGAGAGGCAGAGAAAGAGGCAGAGAAAGAGGCAGAGGCAGAGAGAGAGAGATAGGCAGAGAGAGAGAGATAGGCAGAGAGAGAGAGAGAGATAGGCAGAGAGAGAGAGAGAGATAGGCAGAGAGAGAGAGAGATAGGCAGAGAGAGAAAGGCAGAGAGATAGGCAGAGAGAGGCAGAGAGAGAGGCAGAGAGAGAGGCAGAGAGAGAGGCAGAGAAAGAGGCAGAGAGAGAGGCAGAGAGAGAGAGAGAGAGAGAGTGAGATGCAGAGAGAGAGAGAGAGAGAGAGAGAGAGAGTGAGATGCAGAGAGAGAGAGAGAGAGAGAGAGAGAGAGAGAGAGAGAGAGAGAGAGGAAATGAATTAGCCCAGCACACATGGCTTTTAAGAGCAGAGAGACTGCATGACAAATGTTCTCTACCCAGAGGCCTCCAACGTAATGTTCAATAGAACAAATAAAAAAAAACACCCCCTCCAGGACATCAACTTTACAGTGATATAGCGTCGTGGATCCTACAAAACAACATACATACAGTTGAAGTCGGAAGTTTACGTTTTTCACAATTCTTTGACATTTAATCTCAGCAAAAATTCCCTGTCTTAGGTCAGTTAGGATCACCACTTAATTTTAAGAATGTGAAATGTCAGAATAATAGTAGAGAGAATGATTTATTTCAGCTTTTATTTCTTTCATCACATTCCAAGTGGATCAGAAGTTTACATACACTCAATTAGTATTTGGTAGCATTGCCTTTACATTTTTTAACTTGGGTGAAACGTTTTGGGTAGCCTTCCACAAGCTTCCCACAATAAGTTGGGTTAATTTTGGCCCATTCCTCCTGACATAGCTGGTGTAACTGAGTCAGGTTAGTAGGCCTCCTTGCTCGCACATGCTTTTTCAGTTCTGCCCACAAATCTTTTATGGGATTGAGGTCAAGGTTTTGTGATGGCCACTCCAATACCTTGACTTTGTTGTCCTTAAGCCATTTTGCCACAACTTTGGAAGTTTGCTTGGGGTCATTGTCCATTTGGAAGACCCATTTGCAATCAAGGTTTAACTTCCTGACTGATGTCTTGAGATGTTGCTTCAATATATCCACATCATTTTCCTCCCTCATGATGCCATTTATTTTGTGAAGTGCACCAGTCCCTCCTGCAGCAAAGCACCCCCACAACATGATGCTGCCACCCCCGTGCTTCATGGTTGGGATGGGGTTCTTCAGCTTGCAAGCCGCCCCCTTTTTCCTCCAAGAATAACAATGGTCATTATGGCCAAACAGTTCTATTTTTGTTTCATCAGACCAGAGGACATTTCTCCAAAAAGTATGATCTTTGTCCCCATGTGCAGTTGCAAACCGTAGTCTTTTTTATGGTGGTTTTGGAGCAGTGGCTTCTTCCTTGCTGAGCGGCCTTTCAGGTTATGTCGATATAGGACTCGTTTTACTGTGGATATAGATACTTTTGTACCTGTTTCCTCCAGCATCTTCACAAGGTCCTTTGCTGTTGTTCTGGGATTGATTTGCACTTTTCGCACCAAAGTACGTTCATCTCTAGGAGACAGAACACGTCTCCTTCCTGAGCGGTATGACTGCTGCGTGGTCCCATGGTGTTTATACTTGCGTACTATTGTTTGTACAGATGAACGTGATACCTTCAGGCATTTGAAAATTGCTCCCAAGGATGAACCAGACTTGTGGAGGTCTACAATTTATTTCTGAGGTCTTGGCTGATTTCTTTTGATTTTCCCATGATGTCAAGCAAAGAGGCACTGAGTTTGAAGGTAGGCCTTGAAATACATCCACAGGTACACCTCCAATTGACTCAAATGATGTCAATTATCCCATCAGAAGCTTCTAAAGCCATGACATAATTTTCTGGAATTTTCCAAGCTGTTTAAAGGCACAGTCAGCTTAGTGTATGTAAACTTCTGACCCACTGGAATTGTGATACAGTGAATTATAAGTGAAATTATCTGTCTGTAAACAATAGTTGGAAAAATGACTTGTGTCATGCACAAAGTAGATGTCCTAACCGACTTGCCAAAACTATAGTTTGTTTAACAAGAAATTTGTGGAGTGGTTGAAAAACGGGTTTTAATGACTGCAACCAAAGTGTTTGTAAACTTCCGACTTCAACTGTACATAAGGTTAAATAGGAATTTTTCTCTGGCCGGGCCCCTGCTGGGGAGAAATGGTGGAGAAGATTGTCCCATGCTGTTTATTTTACTACATAAAACATTTAAAAAGCACTGTAGCATATAGGACACTTCGGGGACGTTTCCCAAACACAGACTAAGCCTATTCCTTGATTATAAAACTGAGAATCTCCATTGAGCATGCTTTTTAGTCCAGGACTTGGCTTAATGTCTCCCGGAAAACCTTCCCATTTGGTCTACGCTACAGTACTGTGTTCATCTTGCTCACTTTAGCTTGTCAGTTGGCACCATAGAAATAGAATGAACAGAACAGGCTTGGAAGCTCTAACCCTGTCATTTTGACTGGTAAACTCATGGGTACACTCAAAATATCTGCCAGTATCCATTATGCCGTCACTGACTTAAATGGAGATGCCCTTTCTATTCATTCTATTTCTATGGTTGGCACACTATATGATGGAATACAGTATCATGGCACACACACTGTGTGCACTCTACAGTGCCATTATGGCCCACAGTATATCTGCTGTCTTCCCTAGTGTGTTGTACAGTGTTTGAGGGGGGCACAGGCCGTGTCT
Source organism: Salmo trutta (assembly GCF_901001165.1). Taxonomy (NCBI): domain Eukaryota; kingdom Metazoa; phylum Chordata; class Actinopteri; order Salmoniformes; family Salmonidae; genus Salmo; species Salmo trutta. The sequence continues at coordinate 9,983,215 of NC_042960.1, forward strand.
TCTCTCTGCTGGCAGCCAGCCATCTCTCCTGGGTGACAGTGTGGATGGAGCTGGCTCCTTCATGCCCCGCTGCCCAGGAAGACAAACTGATAATTAGCCTTGATCTGTCTGTGGCTGTCTGTGGCTGGTTATCTATCTGGGGGTAGAGAGAGGCAGTCTGGAGGCCTCGGGGGCCTGGGTGGTGGTGGTGGTGGGGGGGAGCGGGGTGACTTATCCTAACGACACAACCCATCCAAGCAGAGAGAAGGGGGGAGAGGAAAATAGAGGGAGAGAGAGAGAGTGGTTAGAGAAGGGGTTTTGCGGGGGTGACCTATCCTAACGACAGAGCCCCTCTTCAGAGACCCCCCATCCCACCACCCCTTTCTGGCCTTGGAGAGGAGACCCTATGCCCCATGTGGGGGACTGCGGGGAGGGATGGGAGGCTAAAACATGAAAGGGATTCACATCAAGTTACAGATGGCAAGGTCGCAGCAGAAAACTATGATACTTGCGTTTTATATTCCTCTCTCTGCTGGTTTAAGACACATTTTCTTACTTTTGGTCTCATGTTTCATATCCTGCTTTGGTCTTGATGGTTTAGCTTGTGGAGACTTAACTATCCTTCTCCTCTCCACTGCGTTCACACAGACCAACACAGTCAGATGTTTTAGTGAGGTAAACTAAACTGTGCTTGCCCAGTGAGATTTCTCCAATTATGTAGATTGAATGAATTGGATGCTGTAGCGTATGGAAATTGGAGGGCTGTTAATAATTGTTTTCTTGGGTGGTTTTAGGAAATCATGGATTCCCCACATTCACATCCAGATTCGTTAAACCTGTTCTAATCCTATGCTAGAACACTCTGTACTTCCCTTTAATATATATCACCTCCAGTAGGTCTACTTCAAGTTTATCGCAAAGTTGAACCAGATCTCTCATCTCTATTATAGATCTCCACCCACAAAAACTTCCCCATCTCGCCACACACAGACATGCTTCTCTAGCTACAATAGTGGCACAACACCAAACAACACTATCTCCTCCAGGGTTGTGCATCAGGGCCTCACCACGGTCCCGTCCTCCCTGGTCTGCCTGTTTGGAGTCCCCCTGCTGCTCACGGGGCATGCCTGGGTCAACCCGTAAACACACCACAGCCCCTTCAAAGACCGCCTGGGCTGGGGGAGACAGGGGGACAGGACAGGGAGGGAGCGAGAGGGATGGGGGAGAGAGAGAAGGAGGTAGCATGGGGGGACACAGAGTCAGAATAGGGAGAGAGAGAGAGAGAGGGGGACAGACAGAGAAAGAGAGAGAAGAGAGAGAGAAGAGACAGAGAGAGAGAGAGAGGAGCAGAGATGACAGGCAGGATAAGTGGAGAGAGAGAAGAGGGAAGCTACAGTGTGCTCTAACAAGGTATCTGCTTTGGCACCTTCTGACATCATGCAGTAGTAAATACGCCACTTACTCCTGCTAACTACAGGACAAACACACAGTGTAATTGTTAGCACCCTCGCTGTTAAATTAAGCTCAGTGTTAACATTAACACCTAGCGACTGGCTCGGCTGGCTCGGCTGCTCAGGGCTGTTAAGGAACGCATGGCCATAGGAGAAGCAGAAGCAAAGTGGAACACCAAATGTAGTCTAGAAATAGGCGGTGCACACAAACAATTAATACCTGGTACACAAATACATTAGTATAATTGTGTCCAATTTGAACGGAACAACAACCAGCTATTGTTGCCACCACCTATCACAAATAAAACAAATGCATTGACCAATGGAGTAAGGAGAGGCAGTTATGTAGGATCCATTAGACGATCCATGAACGATGTATGGAGGTAGGGACAGTACCGTATCATCTGCCCTGGCTGCCGGGCTGCGTCCCAAATGGCACCCCATTCCCCAGGGCTCTGGTCAGAAGTGGTGCACTACGTAGGGAATAGGGTGCCATTTGGGACGCATACCCGAGTAACAACCTAGGGACTCGGTCAGCCTGTAGTGAAACAAAGCTGGAGTCTCCAAGTCTACAGGAGCCCGAAACAGGATGTTACCATTATTAATTGGAAATACAAATCATTGAGACGCGCACACACACACACTCCTGAGTAGAAGGTAAATTTGTGTGTGTGTGTGTGTGTGTGTGTGTGTGTGTGTGTGTGTGTGTGTGTGTGTGTGTGTGTGTGTGTGTGTGCAGGCATGGCGGCAGAGCGTGCGTCTGGGGTCAAATAGGTTTAATCATGGTTATTAACTAACATCCCTGTCAGGTCTGACCATTAGAGCTTTAAATAGCTGCTTCTTCATTGGTGGCCTCTTTGACCAGGCAGACCAGCCATGCAGTCTCTATAATTAAAACCTCTCCAGGTTAATGGAGAAAGAAGAGGTATGAGGGCAGTTCACAGACAGACAGACAGACAGACATGGTGGCCAGTGTTACTTGAATACATTATCTATTAAGATTTCACAATATGGTTGTTAACAAACAAGAAGGTTTACTAATCAAACTGTTATTTCCTTCATACAAATTAACATATTATGTGCAATACTTTAGAGGAAGTAAATGATTGTGTTTGTAAACAGGAAAACAAGTTGCATTATTCCCTGTCGAAAATGTTTATCAATATGTTAGTATTTGACCCGTGATCTCCCCTCTTACAGCCATATAAACAAATCAAATTGCAGCCCTTTGATGTTATGAAGACGCAGGGTGAGTGAGCTAGATCTCACTGGTGGAATGTGGTACTGTATGATGTAGGTTTAGATTCATTCAGTAGAAAACTGAAATATAACACCATCACATTCATTTCGGCGTTGCCTCTCTACTTGAGACCGTGTTTCTCACCCCTGATTGGCCCTTAAAGTGTTGAGTGGTTCCAGATGCTAATACCTTTTGAACTGGTAGTTCTGGAACAACAAAACCAGAAGGGCAGAAATTGTTGTATTTTATACAACGGGTGGGTCTTATCCTGAATGCTGATTGGTTAAAAGCGCATTCCAGCCGGTGTCTATTCCACAAGTCACCACCGGCTAAATCTATGACGTTAAAATGCCTATTGACTGTGTTCCATCTGACTGTGCAATCCACTGTCTCATCAGCCCAGCCAGGGAAGTTGATCTCCACTATAAAAAGCATCTAGACATTATCTCACATTTCTTTTAGACTAACATTTAGTTTTCAACAGTGGAGATTTGTGTAAACCTTACTGTCTGTCTCTCTGACATTTGCGACATTGTTTCAATATTTAAATTCGATCTCCAGCTGTCCCATAGTAATGAACGTGTCGGGAGTCGGGACGAGAGAGACAGGAAGGCAGCGTTTCTAAGCCAGTCGAAATCATTGTGTTAGTTGTGTTGTTGGCTAGCTCCTCTGAACAACAGTGTCCTGACGAAATCGCTCCTCATTAGGTCATTGTTGTGGATGTATCCAAATAAATGTCACTAGAAAACAGCTTAAACAAATGCAAATGCAGCGACTTTGCTGTTATTCTGGCTGCCGTTGTTGGCTAACTAGCAAGCAAGGGATAAGAACGTTGCCAGCCAGTATGGCAATGGAACATTTAGAACGAATGACTGGGTTGCATCCATAGATACAGAACAAAAAGACTGAACGACTGGGTCGCGTCCATAGATACAGAACAAAAAGACTGAACGACTGGGTCGCATCCATAGATACAGAACAAAAAGACTGAACGACTGGGTCGCGTCCATAGATACAGAACAAAAAGACTGAATGACTGTGTCGCATCCATAGATACAGAACAAAAAAACTAAACGACTGGGTCGCGTCCATAGATACAGAACAAAAAGACTGAACGACTGGGTCGCGTCCATAGATACAGAACAAAAAGACTGAACGACTGGGTCGCGTCCATAGATACAGAACAAAAGACTGAACGACTGGGTCGCGTCCATAGATACAGAACAAAAAGACTGAACGACTGGGTCCATAGATACAGAACAAAAAGAGTGAACGACTGGGTCGCGTCCATAGATACAGAACAAAAAGACTGAACGACTGGGTCGCATCTTTAGCAACCGAACCAATAGAACGAACGACCAGCCGGCTTGGGCAGCAACCCTAGATTTGTGTCGGGACTATATCTTGTGGAAGGATGAAATAGTATGAATAAATTCAATCATTATTTGAATATGTTGGTAACCCATTGTATAATAGTGATAACGCCCTCGAAGCCGGTGTTTGGAGGATATATCGGTACGGTTTTCAACAACACCCGTGCCAATATATCCTTCAAACACCGGCTTCTCTGGCATTATCACTTAAATATGTCTCTTTGTTGTGGCAAGGACATGACATTACTTGGTGATGTCACAATCAGTGTATCGAAATAGAATGTGCAAGGCCTCTCCGACCACTGGAATTCCACAGTGCAGCCAATATGGCTGCCGCTCTATCCAACGAGGGACCGTTGAGTTGATTGGGAATGTCCGTTCTTGTAAATGTATTTCTAATGGCTGTGAAACCCTGACCGCAACCAGACCACAACCAGGGTGTTGATACGAGTCCCTCCACAGTAAAAGGGGTTGATCCTTACCTGTGGTGTCCGCTCCTGCAGTTGTGCAACGCACCTTGAGGGGAGATGGTGTGTTTATTCTACATGTTACCATGGTAATACAACTTGTGCTCCTCTGCCTAATGTCCATGGCTCAGCTGGTAGAGCATGGTGCTTGCGCCGCTACGGTTATGGGTTCGGTTCCGGTGGCCACCCATAAATAAAATGGATGCATGCATGACTGTAAGTTGCTTTGGATAGAAGCGTCTGCTAAATGGCATATGTTATTATATTATACAGCTACAATCATATCAAGTAACCTTTTGATCAGAAATCCAGGCTGTATCACACCCGGACGTAATTGGGAGTCCCATAGGGCGGCGCACAATTGGCCCAGCGTTGTCTGGGTTTGGCCGGGGTAGGCCGTCATTGTAAATAAGAATTTGTACTTAACTGACTTGCCCAGTTAAAAAAAGGTTAAAAAAAGGTTAAAAAAATTGTAAATTAAAAAAAATTTTTTTTTTTTTTCAAGATTAGGCAAAATGGAGGTAGGGAGATTGTTACTGCCATAAGCATAAAAGCAGGAGACAAATGGACCAGTTCAGTATATCTTATAAGAATGACTATTTCTTTAGTAACTGCCGGTCGGACTATTTTAGAAGGGATATTCCACAGTCCTTTAATAAACCGACTAGATGATCCTCACTTGATGTTTCCTCATATACACGGATAAATCAACCTGTGGGGTTTGTAAACATTTCCCACTCGCTCTTTTTCCGCTGGTGGCAGCCTGCCGATTTCAGACAGACCGAACCTCTTCTTCTTCTCTCTGGATCAGGTTGATTTATCAGAGGTATTAAAACACTGAGAGAGAACAAGGTTAGATTCTATCAACTCTGAGATTTATCTAGTTTACTATAAGGATGTACCCTGCCAGATTCTGAACAACTAAAGGCTGTGTGTGTGTGTGTGTGTGTGTGTGTATATATACGTGTGTTTGTTTAAGTCATCTTTTACGGTTCTAATTGATCCCCGGGCCTGCGCAGGGAGACTCTCTCCGACAGCACTGTCACAAGTTATTCCCGAGTAATAACTGGAAACTTTCCTATGTACGGTTTGGCGGATTATACCGGATTGATTTCTTGGAATTATTTATACGAGGATCTCCTGCGTTAAAGGTTCTGTGTAAATGAAAGAAGTATATATCATAGAAACGGCCTGCAGCCCAAGCCAAACTCAAAGCTTATAAATCCACCCTGAGCTTGCTTGGCTGTGACAGGACTCTCTTTTAGCAATGTCAAGAGTATTTCTTAACAGTGAAGAGAAGTGAGGGACTTGCTAAGTGTGTGTGTGTGTGTGTGTGTGTGTGTGTGTGTGTGTGTGTGTGTGTGTGTGTGTGTGTGTGTGTGTGTGTGTGTGTGTGTGTGTGTGTGTGTGTGTAACATAGAGGTAGAGGCCTTTCCTAGTTGACGTGACTCAGTGACTCAGAATTTCCTCCTCCTCCTCCTACACAAACACACACAAGCGCACGCACGCACACACACACACACACACACACACAAACACACGAGCCATCGTTGAATTTAAAAAAATATATAATAATGCCTTACAAATTAGCATGTATGAAGTTGTTTTTTCCATTTCTAGTGGTCCTTTTGTTAAATCGAAGTGACAAACAGCTGCTTACACTTGGCAGGAGACGCAGGCACTTTACAGCTGTTTCAAAATAAACAGAAATTGAAGCCCTCGCAAAGTTTACATTCCTTCCCAAACTTTTCCCCTTTAATTATTTTGTGATCTGTCCACCGAGGACTTTTTATCAATGGGATGTTTACTTGTCTGCCGAGATTATACTAAAGACATGTTAAACACAGATAAGTAGTAGCACTTCTTACCGAACATGCTTTGAAAAAGAGAAACTCTGTGAGCCGTTGAGGCAGTCCAAAGTTAGAAACGTAGCCAGCATAATGTTCTCACTACTTGACCACAGAGCCACACAAACGGGTGGTGAAACTGGCACCGTTTGGCTCATGTGTGACTCCATGCCAGACAACCAGAAAAAAAAGCGCGAGCAATCTCATAAATACCAGGTGACGAATTATAAACAAACCCCCTAAGGTCTGAGGCAACATGTTCCTGTATGTTTATTGAATAGCAAAATGTTTGAATAAATGTAAGAATTGTGGGGTATAAACAATGTAAACCCTGCAGGAGAAATGATGCTGCGAACATGACAGTTGTTGGTGTACTGTTTATATGGAAGTCAATGCAGTATTTCGGAGGCTGCGTCACAAATGGCACTCTATTCCCTATATAGTGCATTACTTTAGACCAGGGCCCGTAGAACTCTGGTCAAAAGTAGTGCGCAATGTAGGGTATAGGGTGCCATTTGAGACGTAGACAGAATGTGGATGGGTTTTTACCATCTAGGCCAAGTCGGCAGGCAGGCAGACCCATGTTTTACCCTTTAGGAGGCCCAGGAAAAGACACTGCTCTTGGACTGTGGGCTGGAGACAGCTGGGTGATGCTAATGCCGTAGGTTTTTCGTGACCACATGACCTGACCATTAATAACTAGACTGTGGAGTTTTTCGCATGTAAGGAAACACTCCCTGCCCTACTCCTGCTTCAATGTTAAACATTAAATGAAGCAGGCCTCTGTTCTGGGGCTGGATGAACGATGGTGTTGCGGTGAGCGGCCATTATTCTCCCTGGCCTATCTGTCACAGTGTTGCACCATTACTGCCCCCTTCTCTCAGCAACCTGGTCTGCTCTTCACTCACTCACTGCATTCCTTCACAGCCCAGAATCTCTCTCTCTCTCTCTCTCTCTCTCTCTCTCTCTCTCTCCCCCTTTCCCTCACACTTTCTCTCTCTCTTTCTGTCATTACCTCCCCACGTAACATACATAGCTTTCTCTCTCCCGTCTATTTAACCTTTCTTTCTCTAAGTGTAAAACAGCCACAAAAGAAACAGTCACATCATGCTACTGTACTGGGGACCTGGGGGTCACAGTAGAATGGGAGTTCTGATCTAGGATCAGTTTGGCCTTTTAGATCATAATGAATAGCATTGTATGGAGACCAGGGGAGACCTGAATAGGGTCCCAGCTGTTGTTTAAGATTCAGGGGAAGCCTTGTTCAGTTCCCAGACTCTGGTCCGGGGGCCTCAGTCGAAGGGAGCCCCTAACTGCTCAGCCCTAAGCGGTGAACCCTTAGTGGGGCATAGTGAGGTCAGAGCAGAGCGGAGCCAGAGAGCCGCCCATCGATCAGCCCTTATCAGGACGCCCTGACAGTTCAGAAGCGCAGCTGGGGGAAGAGGACCGAAGAACCCCAGGGGACAGAGAGACAGAGAGAGAGAGAGGCAGAGAGAGAGGAAGAGAGAAGAAAAGAGCGAGAGAGAGAGAGAAGAGGGAGAGAAGATAGAGGGAGAGAGAATAGAGAGAGAAGAAAGAGCGAAGAGAGAGAGAAGAGAGAGAGAAGAGAGCGAGGGAAGAGAGAATAGCGAGAGAGAGAGATTTGAGAAAAGAGAGAGGAGACGAGGGAGAGAGGGAGAGAGGGAGAGAGGGAGAGAGGGAGAGAGGGAGAGAGAAGAGTGAAGAGAGAGAGAGGAGAAGAGAGGGAGAGAGAAGAGAGAGAGAAGGAGAGGGAGAGAGAAGAGAGAGAGGAGAGAGAGAAGAGAGAGGAGAGAAGAGAGGGAGAGAGAAGAGAGAAGAGAGAGAGGGAGAGAGAAGAGAGAGAAGATAGAGAGATAGGGAGAGAGGGCAGAGACGGAAGGAGATATAGAAGAGAGAGAGAGAGGCATCTTCCCCAATATTTGGGACCAGGGACTGATCACCCCAATCCACAAAAGTGGAGACAAATTTGACCCCAATAACTACCGTGGGATATGCGTCAACAGCAACCTTGGAAAAATCCTCTGCATTATCATTAACAGCAGACTTGTACATTTCCTCAGAGAAAACAATGTACTGAGCAAATGTCAAATTGGCATTTTACCAAATTACCATGCGACAGACCACATATTGCACACCCTAATTGACAAACAAACAAACCAAACCAAAGGCAAAGTCTTCTCATGCTTTGTTGATTTGAAAAAAAGCTTTTGACTATTTTTGGCATGAGGTTCTGCTATACAAATTGATGGAAAGTGGCGTTGGGGGTAAAACATACGACATTATAAAAACCATGTACACAAACAACAAGTGTGTGGTTAAAATTGGCAAAAAACACACACTTCTTTCCACAGGTCTGTGGGGTGAGACAGGGATGCAGCTTAAATCCCACCCTCTTCAACATATAAATCAACAAATTGGTGAGGGCACTAGAACAGTCTGCAGCACCCGGCCTCACCCTACAAGAATCTGATGTCAAATGTCTACTGTTTGCTGATGATCTGGTGCTTCTGTCCCCAACCAAGGAGGGCCTACAGCAGCACCTAGATCTTCTGCACAGATTCTGCCAGACCTGGGCCCTGACAGACCTGGGCCCTGCCAGACCTGGGACCTGACAGACCTGGGCCCTGACAGACCTGGGCCCTGACAGTAAATCTCAGTAAGATCAAAATAATGGTGTTCCAAAAAAGGTCCAGTTGCAAGGACCACAAATACAAATTCCATCTAGACACCACTGCCCTATAGCACACAAAAAACGATACATAACTCGGCCTAAACATCAGTGCCACAGGTAACTTCCACAAGGCTGTGAACGATCTTAGAGACAAGGCAAGAAGGGCCTTCTATGCCATCAAAAGGAACATAAAATTCGACATTCCAATTAGGGTCTGGCTAAAAATACTTGAATCGGTTATTGAACCCATTGCCCTTTATGGTTGTGAGGTCTGGGGTCTGCTCACCAACCAAGAATTCACAAAATGGGACAAACACCAAATTGAGACTGCATGCAGAATTATGCAAAAATATCCTCTGTGTACAATGTAAAACACCAAATAATGCATGCAGAGTAGAATTTGGCCAATACCTGCTAATGATCAAAATCCAGAAAATAGCTGTTAAAATCTACAACCACCTAAAGGGAAGCTATCCCAAACCTTCCATAACAAAGCCATCACATACAGAGAGATGAACCTGGAGAAGAGTCCCCTAAGCAAGCTGAACTCAAACAGACCCCACAGAGTCCCAGGACAGCAACAGAATCAGACCCAACCAAATCATGAGAAAACAAAAAGGTAATTACTTTACACATTGGAAAGAATTAACAAAAAAACAGAGCAAGTAGAATGCTATTTGGCCCTAAACAGAGAGTACACAGTGGCAGAATACCTGACCACTGTGACTGACCCAAACTTAAAGAAAGGTTTGACTATGTACAGACTCAGTGATCATAGCCTTGCTATTGAGAAAGGCCGCCGTAGGCAGACCTGGCTCTCAAGAGAAGACAGGCTATGTGCACACTGCCCACACAATGAGGTGGAAACTGAGCTGCACTTCCTAACCTCCTGCCTAATGTATGACCATATTAGAGACACATATTTCCCTCAGATTACACAGATCCAGTACGAATTCGAAAACAAACCCAATTTTGATAAACTCCCATATCTACTGGGTGAAATACCACAGTGTGCCATCACAGCAGCAAGATTTGTGACCTGTTGCCACAAGAAAAGGGCAACCAGTAAATACAACCCATATTTATGTTTATTTATTTTCCCTTTTGTACTTTCATTATTTGCACATAATATGACATTTGAAATGTCTTTATTCTTTTGGAACTTTTGTGAGTGTAATGTTTACTGTTAATTGTAATTGTTCATTTCACTTTTGTTCATTATCTAGTTCACTTGCCTTGGCAATGTTAACATATGTTTCCCATGCAAAATAAGCCCGTAATTGAAATTGAATTGAAATTGAGAGGGAGAGGGAAGAGAGAGAAGAAGAAAGCGAGAGGAGAGAAGAGAGAGAGGGAGAGAAGAGAGAAGGGAGAGAAGAAAGAGGAGAGAGAAGATCGAGAGAAGAGAGAGAGGGATAGAGGGGAGAGAGGGAGAGAGAGATAGAAGAGAGACCGAATAGAGAAAGAGGGAGAGAGGGGAGAGAGGGAGAGAGAGATAAAAGAGAGAGGGACAGACAGAGAGGGATAGAGAGTGAGAAAGAGAGTGAGAAAGAAAAAGAGAAAGAGAGACGAATATGGATAGAGTCCGTCTGTCTGTCTGAGCCAGGGTAATTTATGACTGCTCTGCTGCTCCGGCCCCCAGGGCAGGCTGATTGACAAGCTGACAGCCTGCCTCGTCATTCAGGAAAAGCACAGCGCAGCCAGAGGTAAGGGTCTCCCACCCCTGACATGTGACAGTTGATGCTGATGCAATAGAGATCTTTAGTCAGGATCATTATGAGACCGTAAGACATTACAATACATTATAGCAGCATCATAATGCATCATAATGCGTTATACCTGTCACCTGGTGGCGGTAAACAATAGGAGAGACGCGGTACATACTGTTTGAGCCATAGCCTGGTAGGACAACAACATGACCCGAGAGAACATAGTACTGTAGTCAGTGAGGCCCCACTGTGTTTCCTTGGTGGTCCTCACCATTAGCCGCCATTATGTACAAATGTACAGTCCTCAAACCAATCCAATTATCAGTCTGACCCCTCTGTGTGATTCACTGCCACCCTTCCCAATTACACTGTCCCACAATATACCACCACACAATGGCCGTCTCACAGTGGGCTTGAAGAGGAAGACTCGGTGGCAGAGCAGAGGACGAGAGGAGAATAAGTGATTTGTTTAAGCCGTGGACAGTTTGGAGGACAGGGGGATGCGGTGGGTTGTGAGGAGGGCCGGGGGGGGGGGGGGGGGGGGGGGGGAACGACGACAGCCTGATGACTCCAGAATCATGAGGGCTGTCTGGTGGTGGTGGGTGGAATCCCATGTGTAGATAGCCTCCCTCTGAGAAGAGCTAGAGACAGAGTTACCCCAGTCAGAGCTGTAGGTTAGTCTCTCCCCTCCCCCTCAGTGGCTCCAGGGTACAGCGGAGGAGACCGTGGCTGGCTGGCCCACAGAGGTGACCCGAGTCACTTATCCACCGCCCTGCGGTTGGCCCTCTAACCTGACCACACTAGCCTGGCCTACCCCACACAGACTAAATACTGACGGGCTGTTCGATTCTAGGCTAATTAGGTTGAAGGATTGCTCTGGTACCGGTGCAACAGATAAGTCAACTGTAGCTGACAAGTAAACAAATGATTGAAATGATGGAATTTATGCATCCCATGCTAACCTGTGCAAGCCATTGGTGCATGCAATTCCACTTGTCTTACTGGACACTCTCACACAAGTTAACTCACTTGCTAACTTACCCATACTATGACCCTGTGCTGTGAGTCACCCGGACCCAGCCACTGTCGGACGTCTCCATCACCACTGCTATCTTTAGCCCATACAGGCCTTAGTATTGGAGATTCTTTCTGAAACCCCCGGTCCCTAGCTGTGTGGAGTCCCCAGTCCCATCCCTCCATGTCCCCAGGGCTGTTGTTCCTACTCCCATTAACTCCCATGAAAGACCACCAGTTACCAGACCCCACATTAGTTTGTCAGTTCCAAGTCATCAGCCTCATAACGAAGCACATTGTCCCTCACTGGAAGTTGTGTAGACCTAATTATCCACCGACAGGACCATTACCCTTTAGATTGGGCATGGGAGTTCAACTTGATGGAATTATACTGTAATTGAAAACTCAACTCTTATGTGTGAGACATGTTGGGATACAGAGGATGACTGGGGGAAGTATTGTTTATTTTCTATTAAAGACATGATGAGATCATTCAGTCGTTCATTCATTCATTCAGAAGTCCTTTGCGAAAGCCAAGTGGTGCCCCATTACTCATTGTTATTGGTGTTTCAAACCGGTACTCTGTAGCTTTTGGTACTCTGTAGCCTTTGGTACTCTGTAGCCTTTGGTACTCTGTAGCTTTTGGTACTCTGTAGCCTTTGGTACTCTGAAGCTTTTGGTACTCTGTAGCCTTTGGTACTCTGTAGCCTTTGATACTCTGTAGCCTTTGGTACTCTGTAGCTTTTGGTACTCTGTAGCCTTTGGTACTCTGTAGCCTTTGGTACTCTGTAGCTTTTGGTACTCTGTAGCCTTTGGTACTCTGTAGCCTTTGGTACTCTGTAGCTTTTGGTACTCTGTAGCCTTTGGTACTCTGTAGCTTTTGGTACTCTGTAGCTTTTGGTACTCTGTAGCCTTTGGTACTCTGTAGCTTTTGGTACTCTGTAGCTTTTGGTACTCTGTAGCTTTTGGTACTCTGTAGCCTTTGGTACTCTGTAGCTTTTGGTACTCTAGCTTTTGGTACTCTGTAGCTTTTGGTACTCTGTAGCTTTTGGTACTCTGTAGCTTTTGGTACTCTGTAGCTTTTGGTACTCTCTAGCTTTTGGTACTCTGTAACTTTTGGTACTCTGTAGCTTTTGGTACTCTGTAGCTTTTGGCCTTTGGCTATGATAGTTAAAGCTCCAGTTTTTCAGCCCTGACATGTCAAGTCACTATTCGATGTCCATCCATGTCTGAGGACGTCAGGAGATGATGTGAAAACAGTGAGCGCTGATACCTTCACGTAGGTTTCGGGTTTCGCTAGGGTGT